>NC_071089.1:51541603-51791603 GCF_027358695.1 Spea bombifrons | reverse complement strand
GGCGTATACACGGGTTTGTCATTTTACATACTGTGAATGATACTTTTAGGTTTAAACACTTAAAGGCGGGGATATGTTGCATTTGTTTTCTTGGACATTTTCTGAAAATAAAGTTGCCACTAAAAATTGTAATATATTGTAGTTAGGAAGTCGTGAACACCCTATTTACTGTACGTGGCAAAAAATGTTTACAAAAAAAATTAAGAAATGTATATAGTTCAGAGTCTTTAAAGGTTATTAAGTGTTTTTTACGATAAAGTGCTCTTAAAAGGAAAACTGTATAGCAGAAATGACTTTTTGTCATGTTAAAACATTGGGCCTGTCCATCACATGCTGCTTTCTTGAATATTGCAATGTTCTATAGATACTGAAAAGAAAAGCTTTTAAAAAGTCACACTAATAAAACAGACATAATGTAGTATGGTTAAAATTGGACAGTATGGTTTTATTGCCTGTTACCTTCAATACCGGTGTCAGATACATTAAACCAAAACTACTAGGTTATTTTGTAAGTCACAATAAAATACTTCTATCTCCATTGTTGTTTGTTTTTGTTAAGTGTAAACAATTGGCTATCTGTGGCATTATTTGCTGTGTGAGTGTTTGATTGCAGATCACCTCTTAATTTTATTTAAGGATAACTACCATCAAGACTGGGAGCGGTATTCGCAAGTACCAGTATATTAAGCAGTGATTTATGTATATTGTTTTGCCTTGGACCCTGAAAAAAAAAATTGTCATGTTGCCCACTTGAATTGAAACGTTATCATACAAACTTCACCCAAGGTTATTACTGATGTCTAACAAAGTAACTGACACACACCACACTTTCTTCCAATGATCTATGGTGCTATGGAATATGGTGGGGAGATCAAGATGTTCCCTCATCGAGCCTTTTGAGGTGAACAGGAGAGGGCTTTTTTAAATGTCTGGAGTTGATATTAGACACCTGGGGAGTCTGCACTAGAGGAACAGAGGGCTACTGAAGGAGAGGTATTTACAGCCCACGTATAGTGTGTACCAATGTTTAGTCAAACATTTTGAGCACGACTATTGCCGTGCCAGTAGCAATGCCACTGCTGTGACTTTTAACACGAATTGCAATTGGCTGAAAGTCCTACTTATCCAGGTGTTAATGATTCATGGTGATAAATCATGCCAAGTAAAGAGGTAAAACAGGGAACAAGTTGCCGTATTGTGCCACGGTATGGATGACTCAGATTTATGTATCTAGCCGTTACACAAGTACCTAGTAATGTAGACAGCATGTGGGCAGATGCATTATCAGTGAACATAAATTTTAAAGTCACAATATTTACAATATATTTTGCGTGCAGTTGCTTATGTATAGATGAGAGTCCTATCCATTAACCCCTTCAGTCCCCTATGGACGTACTGGTACGTCCAAAAGAAGCATCCCAAGAATCCCCTATGGACCTAACCAGTACGTCCTGCCCTTCTTGCAGCGGCAGTGACACATCCCTCCCGCTTCATGGGACATCAGGCTGTTGTTTGACAGCAATCGGGCATTCCCTTCCTGTGGTTGTGTCACTGCCGACGTCACCCGGAAGGTCGTCGGATATCCGGTCGCTCTGATGAGGCACAGACATTGTGATCTCTATGCAAGTCTGTGGGGACATCACTGGCATTAATAACATGTTCAAGAGGACCTCTAAACATTTTAAAAAAAACATTATATATATATATATATATATATATATATATATATATATATATATATATATATATATATAATATAAATAAAATACAAAAAATAACATAAAAAAGTAAAGATAATTATAAGAAAAAACCTTACATCCCATTGCCCTAACACAACATCTACCCAGTATAACCCTCCAGCCCCCGTTCTCAACCCCTCCAGCCCCCCGTTAAGCCAAAAGCATAAAAATTCTACGAATAATGTACACCTTATAGTATGATCCCTATAAGTGCTGGGAAAGTATGGAAAGTCTATATAAATTAGCTATATCTCAAATCAGGACACTTGAATCGATAAACTTGGAGGGGATTTTCCATCACTTTACCAAATTTCGTGAGGATTCAGAGGGAAAATGTATAAAAAATTAGGTGGTTTTTTTTCTAATTTTTGCTAGTTTTTACTAAATTTCTCATTCTAAATTTTCAGCTAATCATCCAACTATGGTATCAAAAGAAAGCTCTATCTCTCCTTGAAAAAACAATATATAGTTTACATGGGTACACTATTCACAGGAAAAGAGAATAATCGGCTGAACCGGCAAAAATGGCAAAATTGCTCAGGGACTTTAGGTACCAAAAACCTCTGGGATTGAAGGGGTTAAGGGCTGCATGTACAAACAATTCGTCAGTTTGTGACCTCAGACTGGCAGAGTTGGTGGCTAGGCTGTTTCATTAAGCTGAGGTGATGTCCCCATGACAAATTATCATAAATACTGTCTATAGGTGGACTGGTGGGTTAGCCACAGTAGTGGAAAAATCCATGGACCATTGCCTTTTTAATAGAGTCTACCATGGGCTGTCAAATAATTAAGAGGACAGTGAGTGCCCACCACATGTTCTCCACGGAATTTCATGCACACAGACCCATACAACTGATATTTGCTGACTTCAGCCATCCTGGTTTATGACTGTTCAATCTGTAGAAATCAGGGCATGTGGAGACAAGAATATTTGTAATCCATCTGCTATGCATGCATGTTGGAAGCCTCATTGTCTTGTGACTGACCTCCATAGATCCATACTCTTTCCCTGTACTCTTTGATTTAGGTGTGAAGTATAGGAATATAAATCAAACATGAAAGAAACATTTTCCATAAAAACATGACTTTATTGTTGAACATGAATTCCGTTCAGCCTAACCAAAGTCAGTTCAATTAAAATGAAATCAAATACAATAGTGTACTTTCATCAGGTGCAAAAACATTTTTTTAAATGTACTAGTACATCTATGCTGGCAAATATACTCATTTTTATACAACAGTGCAAAGTTTTTGTTTTAGCTCTTCATTTACGTAATTCATTCCTGTAAATGAATGTATTAGTAACACTTCAGAGAGTTTATATTAAAAAACGCTATTATGCTATTTTTCATTGACCTCAAGCGGAATTCCGTAAGTCCATGCAGAACTAAAGATGAGAACTAACAACTCTTAATATTGGTGTACGATTAGTGCAAGCTGAATGGTCCCAACAATATTCCTATTAGCCTCAATGGCACAGGTCATAGCATAACTTGTTTATCCAGAACGCAGAGTCTTTTACTTGCGTACTTGCTGCCTTAGAGACATCTATCAAAAAAAGCAAATAAAGGAAATATCTAGCCATCTAGGTCTGGTTATATGCTTCCGTAACCACTGTGGAGTCTCGCTGAAACGACCCTGTGTTTGAACCAAAGCTATTTCGACTTCCCCAGTCATAATAATCTGGTCCAAAGCTGAAGAAAAAGAAAAACGTGAATATGCATGATTGTTTTGCTCGAAACAGAACAGGTAAATCAAATGCTACCTACCTGCCCTGTACGTTTTGTGGTGCGATGTTCCAGGCTAGGTCATCATCGCTATCATACCGCCGAGGATTGTCAAAAAAATAGGATCTGTGGCTAAAACTGTGGCCAGGAACCATTCCAGAGTTTGTCTGTGAAATGCAAGAGCGATCCAATAAAGTCTACTGAGAAGTACAATTTCAGTTCCAAAACATAAAGCTTTAATATACAATTCTGTATATCCCTAAAACAGTTCAATGTCATTTTCAATGAGTTTTTGAGTCTTATTTATGAAATACATAAACACTAGATGTTATGGTTGCATATGAAACTACAGTTTACCGTTAGTGCTTATAAAGTGCTTATCAGGATATGCTCCTGATCCAAAAGCTTATTAATTTCAATTCCCTTTTGTTTTTTGCAGAAACAGTACATTTCTTATTACCCACAGGAATGAAAAGTTACATTTAGCTACATTTTACCCACCATGTCCTGTGCAGAGTTTCGAACTCGGAAGAAATAGACCACCAAACTTGTTGGCAATAGCTCCCACACAAAGAGAATGATTCCAAAGACGATGTAGCCGGTGTCACCGAGCTTGCATTTTAAATCAGCCTGTGTTTTAGAGAAATGAAATAACATAAGCAGCTTATTGCTAGGAAGATAAAGACACAACTCTGTCATTAATACTAAGTGCTATGAAATATATAAATATATATATATATATATATATATATATATATATATACACCGATCAGCCACAACATTATGACCACCTAGATAATATTGTGTAGGTCCCTCTTTTGTAGCCAAAACAGCCCTGACCCGTTGAGGCATGGACTCCACTAGACATCTCAAGGTGTGCTGTGGTATCTGGCACCAAGTTATTAGCAGCAGATCCTTTAACTCCTGTAAATTGTGGGTTGGGGCCTCCATGGATTAGACTTGTTTGTCCAGCAGATCCCATAGATTTTCGATTGGGTTGTGATCTTGGGAATTTGGAGGCCAAGTCAACACCTCAAACTTGTGGTTGTGTTCCTCAAACCATTCCTAAACCATTTTTGCTATGCTCTGATTTGAAAATGTTTGCAATTTAAAAGGCTAACGCCATCAGGGAACAATGCTTAGGTAGGTGGTACGTGTTAAAGTAGCATCCACATGAATGGCAGGACCCAAGGTTTCCCAGCAGAACATTGCCCAAATCATCACACTCCCTCCACTTCTTCCATTGCTCCATGGTCCAGTTCTTATGCTCACATGCCCCATTGTAGGCCCTTTTGGCAGTGGATAGGGGTTCGCATGGGCACCCTGACTGGTCTGTGGCTACCCAGCTCCATACACAACAAACTGTGAAGCACTGTGTGTTCTGACACCTTTCTATCAGAATCAGCATTAACTTTTTCAGCAATTTGAGCTACAGCAGCTCGACTGTTGGATTTGACTACACGGACCAGCTTGCCCCCCAAGTGCTTCAGTGAGCCTTGGCCACCCATGACCCTGCCGCTGGTTCACAGTTTTTCCTTTCTTGGACCACTTTTGATAGAAACATCTCAGAAGAGCTGCAGTTTTGGAGATGCTCTGACCCAGCAATCACTGCTTGGCCTTTGTCAAGTCGCTCAGATCCTTACGCTTGCCCATTTTTCCTGCTTCATCAACTTTGAGAATGGAATGTTCACATGCTGTCTAATTTATCCCAGCCACTGATGGGTGCCATGATAACAAGATTATCAGTGTTATTCACTCCACCTGTCAGTGGTCATAATGTTATGGTTGATCAGTGTATATATATATCTAAATATAAAAGCAAATCAGTGGATCTTCCTTTCTATCTCTGAAGATGGTTCCATTAGGAACCAGCAGAGGTCTAAGAAGATTTGCTTTACAAAGCCCACAGTTGGCATCACCTGGCCTGACGTACATAAATCGCATTCCCCAAAACCTAAGGCAGGGTATACTCTGCATTTCACTGTTGAGGCCAATTGTAGGGGGAAGTGATGCATTTTTAAGGGGCCAGTAAAGCTGACTGTATTTGTTTCGCTATCCCTGCTGTTCAAGTCCAAGTCTCTCTTCGGTACCTCAAAAATTATACAAAATTGGAAAACCTGGCAACTAAAGCCCCTTTTTATCTTTCTTTCTTAATAAATTTAATTAATGGGTTGCAGTCTTAACTACTGCTACTCAAGCTAGGTTGGTCTTCAGCTCACAGCCTATCATATATTCTGCATGTATTCTGCAGCACAGGACCAACCCGGATTGAGTTAGGTGTTGGAGGACAGCTGCTTAAAATTTCAATCGATGAATCTCCCTCACAGTATCAGAAGAGAATGAAAAATAACATTTTACTTGCCTGGTCAGAAACATTGTACCAGTCATAATCAAATGAGCTGTACCGAGAATCTTCTGACAAGGAGAGGACAACAAAGTTGTAGCAGGCTCTTGATGTGTACAGTAGGATCACTGTAACTCCAATAAATGTGACTTGACACACAGATGATCCCTAGTAAAATATCAGGTTTAATGTAAAACATTGTGTAATACAATCTATAAAGTGCTGAATATATACATTAATTGTGTGTTGGCCATTTAAGACTATTCCAGCAGAGATGCACAAAGATAAGCCTGACTCTCCATTAGTGGTAACCATCTAAATGAAAAGCAGTTGCACATTGAGATGTTTCCTTATTGCAACTACCCTAGTTTCTGCCTTTGGGTACTTGTAAATCTCTAAATTCTGTGCCGACTGCTGCCCTTGCTTTGTCGTATCACAACCAAACCTTGTCCCTGATAGCAGGGATCCAGATTCTTGTGCAACTAATGTTACATCTCAGGTAAGTAGACTAATCGTATGGTTCTAAACGCCTGACCCACTCTTTTCTTTTAAGATGTCCCATTTCTTCTACTTTACTAATCCTGCCTCAGTATATCAGGGCCCAGCACTATAAATGGTATTATACATGTATATCTACGGGGAAGAAAGGTCTCTGCACAGAAGCAAAGATCCCCTGTACCCCTCCTAGACCCAAGGGGTGTAGAGTTGTACAAACTCTGTGCTTGGTCCTAACAACATCCACCTCAGAGTCATGGCAAGTGCCTGCTAAGTTTATCTGTGCAGTACCCAAGTCCTCCATAACATTCCTGCAGCTCCTTGATGGTATTATATACAGTTGCTTAGGGGGGTCCCAATACATATAGAAAACGACAATCAAAATAGGGGCAAAGACTTATCCACATAACATGGCATGGGAACGTTAGTGAACACCTGATTAAAGGTGTTCTTCCTGCAAACACACACATCGGTTCTACTACCTTGTACTGGGCCAGCCTGTATCCAGATCAAAGGATACACAGTAGGTGTGTAAATCCATACCTCTATAACTCTGCCCTTCATAACCCACCACAGCTGTCTGTTATATTACATTTTCTATGTAATATACATGTTCTAGATTGTTCTAATCTGTGAAAAACTAGTAATGTTAACAGTTCTGGCAGTGACAAAAACAATGTGATGCTTAATGTTCCTGAGTGGTGGCAAATTCTATTTTGGGTGCGTTCCTTTAGGTTGTTGCACAATGGAGAGAAAAAAACAACTGGGGGGATGCTGGTGTAAAGTTTTGAAATAGGTTCAAAGTGGTGATATTGCGAAACCACCACCAGTGTCATTACACAAATTTCTGACTAATAAAACAAATGACATTTACAGTATCTCACAAAAGTAAGTACACCCCTCACATTTTTGTAATATTTTATTATATTTTTTCATGGGACAACACTGAAGAAACTCACGTTTGTTGCCAAGGTTTAAACATTAATGGTCAATTAGAGTGTCACATGAAGAGATATTTACAAAAATGTGAGAGGTGTACTCACTTTTGTGAGATACTGTATATGTACTCCTGCATGCTTATGTCAAGAAAAAAACCGGCATTACCTTGGATTCTAAGTAAACGCCTGCCAGTGACATTTTCGATATCTTGTAAAGACATATTGAAAGAGATATTGCACATAGCACAAATAGGGTGTCATTAATTGCAACTCTGATCGAAACGATGACCTCGGTGTTAGCGTCCGCCTTCTTTACAAGTATAGCGCAGGTAAGGTTCACAACCAAGAACACCAAGCTGATAATTAGAAAAGTTAAATTCAAGGGCCACCTGTAAAACAAAACACGCAGATATGTTAGTGTGCAGCACCGAGGTACCTCCTATGGTCCATTTACAAGACTAAAGACTAAAAAGTGGAAGTAGAGCCCACCAAACATTATATAGTAGACACAAAATCTGTTAGTGTACAACTCCCATAACACTTAACCAACCATTTCAACAGCAACTGGAGGGAAAGACAGTACCACAGACATATAAGGACTTTCAGCAAGCTGTATTTTCTGCAAATTAACATTATATACTGTTGGCATGACTTAAAGAGTTTGTCCCCAACGACCCTACTTTGACTACTTTAATACATATTCTTCCAAAAACAAAATAAAATTTAAAGCACCTGACCCCCCCAAAAAAATGTATCCCTGCTGCAGCAGCTGCCCTGCTTCTCCATGGTATGACTATTGTTGCCACTGATTGGCTGCTTGAATCAGTGGCAGGAAAGTACACCCACTGAAATTATTTGGAGCAATTTTTACACATGTTCATGGGGTCTTAATAGACCCCCATCTGACGCGTTCCCTGAGCCAGTGCTGGAGGTGACTAAGAGGTGAGAACACGGACATTTAAAGGGACCACACAGTGTCATAGGATGGCTGGGGTGTCCCTTTAAAATTCCAAGCCAATACTTACTATGCATTAGGGTATGTAATGATGTAAGTACATACCACAGATATTTCCACATTATTTGACTTGATTATGTCAAGTGTTTAAAACGCTAATGTACACATTTCCAAAAAGCAATTTCAACATGAAGGAGCTGGCACCATTCAAAATTGCAAGATAAAGTAGCGTGGAGCACTAAGGCAACACTGTAACAGAGTGGTCCTCAAAAATAAATATATAACAAGACCCCCCTGAGCGCATTCAAAGAAAGTACTCACATTGATTTCAATGGGAGAATTTTCCTGCCAATGAGGGCAGTAACAGGCTATGATTTTTTGGTATTCTAGCTTGAAAATGCCTTAGGGGGTCTGCATAAACCCCATATGCATTTGTCCATTTCTCCACCTGCTTTCCTGATGCTTGAAGCAGCCAATCACTGGCAAGAACCATCAGACCACATAGGAGAAGGGCAGCTGCAGCTACTACTTTGTCATTTCTGGAAGAATGCACAAAAAGCGCATTAATATGACTTCTCGTTTACTGGGTGGTCCATTAAATGTCTAATTTAACAGATTGTTAATATAGCATTTGTAATATTTAATAAGTAACGCAGTAGACAGAAATGTCTACCATAAGATTAGTGCAATTCTAACTAGTGTATACTTTATATATAATTACAAATTCACAGATTATGTATTAAAATGTAGCAAATGTAATGACACACACACACACACACATATATATATATTTATTTATAGTGTATACTTTATATATAATTAATTACAAATTCACAGATTATGTATTAAAATGTAGCAAATGTAATTACACACACACACACACACACACACATATATATATATATAATTTTACACAAGAGAAATGTCTAGCACTCCTGGTGTTATTCATACTGTGGAGAAAAACATAGTTGCATAGTAGAAATATAGCTTTCAATAGTAACTTTTTTTGGTTAACAGGTATAAACCACTTCTAGATGGCTTTATCGTGTAGAGATAAGAAGCAGTCCAGTGACACAGCAATATAAAAACTCCAACGTAGTGTCACAAAAAATTTGAAGCCAGCATTCAAGCATTTTTGAAGCTGTGCTGATTAACCTGGATTTTATTTTAGGTGACATCAGCTTTAAGATAATACAATAATGCTCGGATGGCTTCAACTGGGAAAACCCTTAAATACACCCGCTTTGTTAGAAGCATTTCGTTGTTACACATGAACCAATCCTGTCTAACTTCTCAGTCATGCTTGTAACAAATAAGTGGCAATAAAACTAAGGACATTACACAGAATGATCTGATGAGTACAGTGGTTTTGCAGGCCAGTTCACCTTAGTAAAGTAAAAAAAAAACAAAAAAAAAAAACAGACGTCTGTGTTGGGCAAAATTTCACTCAATCTGTGCTTCCTGGAAAGATGTATATCCATTTTAAGTTAAAGCAGTCAATTCATTCTGGGAGTTCTTCTCCATACCTTCAAATGGTTATCTAGGTCTTTCAGATGCCTGTCTGCATAATCTTATTCACCCAGGGTTTCAGAGATTCATCAAAGCGGCTAGAATAGTATGTGGGGCATTTTCAGATCAGACCGTTACAAAGTTACTGATCCTCTCCCCAAACCCAGTTTTCGAGACTGAGGCCTTTCATATGTTGGACATAATGGCTACTGCTATAGCTCTGAAAGATTGCACTTCAGCGGGTAGATTCTAATCTCCTGGTGGCCTTTTCTGGAAAGTGGCAAGACCAACAGTTGCACAATGGACCACTAATTCAAAAGCACAGCAAGCTGTGGAGGGAAAGCTCCAACTAGGGTTACTGAAGCCTGGGCGCATGATTTCTTTGCCTTCCTAACTAACACGACTCACTAACACACTCACAAACATAACTTTAGCATCATGGTATAGTGGGACATCCCTGCTACCGCATGACACACCAGGCAGGATGCCAGAGAACACTTTATTGGCACTGGACATGGTTTATATAGCCACTTTACCAGGGGAGGGGAGACTGACATACACTTTATGAATATAATTAACACATAACACAATGACAAGGCATACTACAGACAACAATGGCTCCAGACTAATCTCCTCACACATTCAAAAATGGCAAATACACATAGAAATGGAAACGAGTATGTGAATGTACAAAATATCACAATTTAACCCTGTACAGTCAATGTAACATTGCAGTCCCAATATTTTTTTATAAAATGGGGGTCCAGCATCCATTAGGCATACCCACATACCAAGATCTTGGGGACGCAGGGCAGATACCTCTTCAGACATGATATGTAAGACGGTTACATGGAGAAGTCTGCATATCTTCTCAGCCCTGTCTCCTATGCTGAGACAGCCTTCGGGAAAGAAGGCTTTGTTTTTGATGGATTTGCCATATTTGCTATACTCTGTACTCTTGTACTGCTGCCAGGGATGACAAGTGAAAGCTGGAATTGTGCTTACAGATAATTAATTTTCCGTCCTCATTTCCTGGAAGAACTTGGTCCTATGCAGTAAATAAAGCATCTTTCTTTTTCAATTGATTTTCTGCTTTGGCTTTTTAATTTATACATGGGGGTATAGGGAAGGGATCATTTATAGGTTTGTGCCTGACTGCTTATTTTATCACCAGGAAATGAGCAAAGAAAAGTAAGTGGAATTATACCCGTTATCTGAAATAATCGTATTATTTGTAGGCAACAGCTCTCACCTGTACTTCAGTAGCTCCGGAGAATATTTGGATTTGGCTTTAAAAATAACCTGCGAAATAAAAAAAGACACGGATTATGTGGATATTAATTGTATCAAATTACACTTCACACATTTCTACATTTCTTTTATTGCACAGAACTGTACCTTATTTACATAAACTACATGGTATAATGTTTTTTTCCTTACACATTCTATTCATTGCAAGGCCTTTAGCTTTTAAATCCTGTCCTTATGTTAAATGGATAAGGACTTCTTGACATGGAACTGATGACATGTTCCAAATCCATTGCCGTAACATTTCTTATTCACAGATAGATCTGTAAAATATTAAACACCCCTGTGACTACACAAATACTTTCACGTACACGCAAGCACATGACAGCAACAAATGGTAGCATGTACAGATACTTTAAATCCCATAATAGCGACATGTATTTCTCTAAATCATTACGTAGCATAGTACTTCTGGCCTGACGTGTTTCAACCTGCCAATAATCAGGAGCTAAAGATTATTTGTTCCATATCTGGAGATTTATAGCTACGTTCAGAACAACAACAACTAATGGTTTAAAAGAGGATGCCTTTACATGATGATATTCATCATGGAAACATAGTTTTAACTTCCATAAAGGTCCACTTAAACACTATTTGTATATTGAATTTATACTGGAATTGATTTTGCAGCCCCTTTAAGAAAATTTTGGTCTGCCTTATGTAACTCCTCCTCCAGCTGCCTCTGCTAAAAGAAGAGAGCATACCTCAGTATGCTCCTTGCACATGCTCCTAGTCAACAGGAGCTAAGAAGATGGTCAGTCTCTTAATGGATCAATGTTCCGACATTTGCTAGTTTAATGTTGCCTTGTCTAAAACTGTAAATGGGCCTATAACCAAAAGAAGCATTACATATTGTGGAACAATGCCCAGAACTAAACATGCTTTTATCATGCGCCTTTGGATCTGTAACTTCAAGCCAAAGTCATTTTCTCCAGGTACACTTCAGTGCACTTGATATGTGGGCAAAGTAGCACATGTACAAAATGAACACCAAAGCCCAAATAGCAGTCTGATTAAATTAATACCTTGGAAGTCACTTCTTGTAGAAGCCGAGATGCCAGGGCCTGGATCAATTAAATTATCTTCCTATCTTTAGGAACTAGTCAGCAACTCAACAATGGGGAGAGATAACTACATTTGGAGGCATAATCATACAATTTTTTAAAGAGACGCCTGCTCTCATGGCCGGTTGTTAATACATTATATATATTGATTATAAATCTGTAAAAAATATGACCTATTATATTAAAATAACAAGTAGAGACTAGATAGCATTACGAGGTAGTAATAGATACTTGTAGACGTATGTTCTATTGTGTATTAGGTATTCTGGTGTTTATATGAGAAAAATATTTACATTTCCATGGCACGTAAATTGCTTTTGTTTGTATTTCCTATAGGCCGACTTGCTAAAAAAATAAATGATATCATTTTCGTGCATTTTCAGCTATTTAATTTATTAGCAGAAAACAAACTGTTTTTTTTCTTCAATCTCACATTATATGAATGCCTTAGAGGGGATCTTAACTTATCTAGGAATATAGAGCTATATACACACATACACACAACAAAAAAATTGCAACTAGCGGGCATTATCACAAATCAGTTGTTGCAGTTTATAATTACAAAGGCTTCTTTATTGAATCAGACATACACTGTTGGTGGACAATGATATGCATTCAGCAACAAATGTGTGTGGGAGACAAGAAAATGTCAGGTTAGTATCTTTTAGACTGTGACATTCACATCTTAAAGGAGCAGTCAAAGCCATGTATAAAGTGAAGCAGTATGAAGCAGAACCACTGTGTATATCAAACCGCAGTTTCGGATTATATTGAGAAATTATGTAGCAAAACAAGATAAGTAAATGCACTATTTACATAGAAACGCTATCCCATTGTCTCTCTCTCATATATATATATATATCATCCCTGTATACCAGCTGTCCCCGCTAGACACCAGGGAGTCTGTGGATGCATTGGTAAGTCGGGATGGGTGGGGGGTCAGAGTAGCATATCTATAAGTAAGGTGCATTATGAATTAAGGGGGGACCTTAAAATGGCTATTTCTTTTCCAAATTTTTGTTTGTATATAACATATTCTTAGTAAATGCATAAGAGATACCAAAAATGTTAAAATACATGTATTCCTGTTCATTAGATAAAATTCCTGTTTTACCATTCCACTATGTATTTTTTCTTTAAAAATACATTTTTCTTTAAAATAGCACCAAGCTATAAGGGTGCGGCCTATAATCGAGCCAATAACACATATTATATGTATATATTAAAGTAGGAGCACTCACAGGACTTTTATAAAATGTAAGTATATATAATTATTTTTAATCCAATTATTAAAATGTAAAATGTTAATGATTTGCTCTCAAGACAAAAAGAAAAAAAAGAATGAATGTATTTTAATCTTACCCGTGGCATTTAATTGAGAGTGTTTGGAAACACTGTTATATTGAGAATTCACATAAAACACGAGGGATTTTCCAAGTGATTCAAAGAAAGTCAATTGAGTGCAGTAAAAAAAAAAAAAAAAAAAAAAACAAACGCAAAGAAATTCTTACAAAACAGTATGTTCCTGATTTCACTTCCTTACAAATGTATGAAGAAGTCTGTATATTTATATATGGTGCTACAGATCAAAGACACAAGGGAAAAATGTATAAAAGAGAACACTTGGATCTAAAAGGGCGCACACACACATTATACATATTATATTATATATACACATATATACATTATATATATATATATACACACATACACATACACACACATACAGCAGATAAGATTTTTTGGCGCATCTATTCTGCCTGTTTTATTTTAGATCTTAATCAGTTATTGATCCTTGTCTTAGATTCAGGATAGCTTTATGCTTACTGTATTATTATGGCCTCTACCACTCCTGATGGGAGGCTGTTCCATTTATCTACCACCCTCTCCGTAAAATAATGCACTTCAGATGACTCTCAGCGAGCATAACTTAAGTTATGTAAGTTTTCCATACCATGATGTTAGCCTCACAAAGATAATAGCATTTATAATGGCGAACTATTCATATTTATAATAAAACAGTCAAATTTTGCAGTCAGTATAGCCCATTGAATGGAAATACCCTCTCACTGAGTGTATATGATTTAAATCAATATGGCTGCTTTACATTTTTAAATACAATTCTAACATTGGTGGTTATGAACTGTAGGTTTAGTGATCCTGCTCCTCCGAAGGTGCAATAATCACTATTCAGTCTTTAATTAGATTACACCTCAAGATTGGCATGGTTGCTGGGTCACAGGGGGTAAATACATAAGAACATGGGTCCCAGAGATTCCATGCCATGTCTCAGCTATATGTCAAGAGACCCTGGAGACATAGGAGACCATAACCTGTCCAGATGATGTGGAGTGAATGAGAGCTTTTGAAGGACACTTTTAGGGTTCTAATAGAGGCTGGGGGTAAACTGGTCTCACACAGAGATACATTGGGATGGTACAAAACATCAACATAGAAGTTTATGTACTTCACAGCCAGTCTACATCTATGGACAAGAACCTTCATAACAAGTCAGGGCAGCCTACTTCTAGTACTTTCACAACATGAAGTATTTACTAAACATAGAAAGCAAAACAAACCCCAAATGATTCTGAATCATAACTGACTATGTTGTCCGAAAAGTAACAAGTTGAGATAGACATCCAGAAACTGCTACTAATGTTTCAGGATTTTCGGTAAAATGCAAATGAAAAGCTCAGATCACCCAGATAACCTACGGAGATGCAATTGTTGTGCAGAGGACCTCACTGGCCACCAGGGAAAAAAATGATTGTGACTGTACTTTTGGTCCTTACCCTGGCAAAGTAGAGGTTCATGAGTGTCAGGGTGAAGAACTGAAGGCAGACTGGGAAGCAGTAGAGCAGCCAGAAGGAGAAGGCTCCCAGTGTGTTGGCCTCCACAAAGTTCCTGAAGTAGAAGGAGAAGAGCACAGCCCTGAGAGAAGCCCAGAGCAGGCAGAGGAACAGGAAGACGGTCTGGTAGCTGAACCTCTTGTGCTTGTAATGCAGGACCAGCCATAGCTGCACATAGACGAAGACGAAGAGCAGCAGGTAGAAGACGGTGTAGACGGTGGTCAAGCCCAGAGTCACATAAGGGGGGACCGCAGGACTCAGAGTAGGGGGAAGAGAGTCGTTTCCAAGGGGCCCCATTTTCCCGGGCTCTTATCCAATTCTCGGAAATTCAGTGCCGATAGAGAAGCTCCTTCGCGGGGTGGCCGCCGATCCCCTCAGTCATGTTTGTACAGTAGGGAATAATTCGGAAATAAATGTGAAAGTAGAAGAGACGGCATTTCCTGGTTCTGGGCTTGGTGACGAGCAGAAGCACATGATCAGTACGCTGCGGGACACACAGAGGGCTGGCTCAGCAAGCACGGGCGCCGCACTCGCACTTGAAACTACTGGAGCTTCGTTTTATTTGTCTCTGGTGACCCTAAATGACCAGATCTTCTCTCTATTGCAAGCAGACAACTGTTATATATATACTCCGGAGGCCTAATGCATTGGAATGAACACTTTTTCAGGACTGGCTAGAATACTCTATGCCAGTACACAGCCTTTGCAGCCACATACATGGAATAGTGCACATCGTCCCCAAGTACCAAATATCTGACTGTTCAACAGGACAGGCTTAAAATATTTTCTAGCTCATGTTAAAAAAAAGCCCACCTCTCTTCCTTATTGCTCTCCATGTTATTAAATGTGTGCAGATGGCACCCCCTGTGCTTGGGGTACACTGGTGGCGCCTTCAGATGCTGATCCCAGTACAGATGCTGATCCCAGTACAGATGCTGATCCCAGTATAGATGCTGATCCCAGTACAGATGCTGATCCCAGTACAGATGCTGATCCCAGTATAGATGCTGATCCCAGTACAGATGCTGATCCCAGTATAGATGCTGATCCCAGTATAGATGCTGATCCCAGTACAGATGCTGATCCCAGTAGATGCTGATCCCAGTACAGATGCTGATCCCAGTACAGATGCTGATCCCAGTTCAGATGCTGATCCCAGTAGATGCTGATCCCAGTACAGATGCTGATCCCAGTACAGATGCTGATCCCAGTATAGATGTATTGCCTAGATGCTGCTGAATGTCAGCCCCGTTGTTTTAAAGGGGCACTTTACTGTTTCCGACAGCCTCTCTAACTTAAAATGCATCATACAGTACTCTATAAGTACTTTAACCCCTTAATGACAAGACTGTTTCTTACTCGTAGTACACTTTGGCACAATGGCTCTTTTAACATTTTTCCAGTGTTGCTGTTAAGCTGTAATTTTCTTTTTTCTCATTTTGTGCACCCACACACACATTATATATTGTTTTTTTTTCAGGACAGCCAGGGCTTTCTTTAGATACCATTGTTTTTATCATATCATCTAATTTACTATTAAAAAATTCATAAAATATGGTGATTTTTTTAAAAAAAGGTCTTTTTCTTACTTTTATTTGAAGCATCTGCAAAATACCCAATGTTTTTATTTATTTTTTTTTTTTGCTTTTTTTCTGCATGTTCTAGGGCAATAATTATAAGTGGCGTTTTAGCTATTTCAAAACCATTTTTTTCAAATCTGGTCATTCTGCCCTATGTCCTAAGTGGGCTATCTTGGAAGCCGGCTAATTCGATTTTACCTCATCAAACCATATATTTGTGAAAACAATACACCCCAAGTTATTTCAAATGCTGTTTTTTTTTTCAACCCTTTCCATGTAGGGAATTGTACTTCAGGCATGAATTGATAGCTCCTGGTATATGCCTCTATCAAACAACACCCCAATATGTGTTCAGCAACATCTCCCGAGTACAGTGATACCCGCCATGCTTGGCTTTGTTGGGTTGTTTGGGAGGTAAAATGCCACATTTGGGAAGTGCACATTTTTTTAACTTGGAGCTTTTTCAACTCTGTACTATGTCCTATTTGGGCCATCTGTGAAGTCGGTCATTTTAATTTACCCCATCAAACCATTTATATTTTTGCAAACTAGACACCCCAGGGTATTTCAAATGCCAGTATTTTTTTTTTTTGGCCAGTATTTTAACCCTTTCCATGCACTAATTTTACCACCAGCTTTTGTAAAAATTTGGTACTTTTTGGTGCTTTTTTTCTCACACACGTTGTACTTCAGGTATGAATTTACCACTCCTTACCACTCACTGTCACACAACACCCCAATATGTGTTCAGCAACATCTGGGTACAGTGATACCACCCATTCATGGGTTTGTTGGGTTGTTTGGAGCTAAAAGGCCACATTTGGGGGTGCTTTTTTTCCATTTTGATTAGTCTGTGCCTATGCCTTATCTTTGAACCAAGTAGACACCCATTGGGTATTTGAAATGCTTATATTTTAACGCTTTCCATGTAAGGATTTTTGTTACAATACAGTACTAGCATGTTAGCACTTGCTCAGAAAAAGAAACTATTTTATTTATTTTATTATTTTTGGACTTGGTTGATCGCCTTCTAATCTTTTAAAATGTTGACGCCTTGGGGAGGGGCCAGACATGACCCCTGATGCAAATCTCGGTGTTGCTGAATGTCTCAACATTGAGGCATTACAGCAACACCATTTAAGCGAAGAAAGCAATTGTAAATCACTTTCTAAGCTTGTTTAATGCCAGTACGTGCCAGGCATGTCATTGGTCGTTAACTGGCCGTGTTTGCATGTCGTGACTGGGACGTCATTGGTCATTAAGGGGTTAATATGCAGTCTTCAAAACAGAAATAAATACTTTCCTTAGGTGGTAACTGCAGCTGTGCAACTTCTATGATGCTTGCAATCCCTGAGGGCTTAAAAGAAAAAAACAAGAGGGGAGAGAGACCAGCCTTGTCAGGTGTCATCTGCAATCTTAAAGGGTTCACAAAGCAATCCCATTTAACTTAATGTTAGCACTTGCCACAGATGCAGGGGTAGGGAAAGTGTCTGTACAGGGACACCAGTGTCTGTCACAAGGCTTGTGTATGATATTGTTGCTTATGGGGCATTTAGTATAATGGCCTTCACTGAGAATGTTGTTACCTACCCCTGCACACACCTGTATAAGGTCTCAAACAGAGTTCATCAAGTAGGAGGTGACTGGCAAAAGTAAAATCACTTGCAGGGATGTGTGTTCAAATCTCCTTCATGAAAAATAGATAGGGAAGAGGCAAATTAATATGAATATGAATATGAAATTAATATGAATGATTCAGCAGAATACCCCATGCATTTTCACAAGGGACACAACATACATTTAAAGGGATCGCTCGGCTATCACATGCATTAAAGTGCATATGATGGCTGGACTGTCCCTTTAGTACTGAACAAATGTCTTCTTTACAGTTGCCAAGCCAGCAGCACTGACCAGTGTCATTGAATTAGCGCTAACCTAAAGGGATTTAGATGACAGACACTGCAGGAGGGATCCTTCTGTGTAACATATTAGTTATCCTGCAGGGTGCCTCTTTACAGACCTTTTTCAGTCCCTTGCTTTCTGATCACGGTGGCATCTGCCGAAAGAACAAGATAAATTTTTTGCCTCTTTAATGGGGCCCCAGTGATGTCACTCTGATATGTTCTGGTGGGTGGAACCCACTAGTCACTAGACAGGTCCCTATAATCATGTGTGTTTATGGTCAGGTGTGTGTAAGGGTCCTGGGAGGGAGGCTAACATTAGCTGCTGCTGTGGACTACTCTTCCAATGATGCTCAGCCAGCATTATGGTGAACACCTGGCTGGCTGAGAATCATAGGAATTTTAGTTCACAGCTAGCATCTACAGCTTTACTGTTGCTGCACTTCCCATGACACTCAGCCAGCATCATGAAAGTAGTATGTCTGGCTGAGCCTCATGGGAATTCAATTCAGTGTGTTGGTTATTTTTAATATGCATGACTGTGCTGACAAAAACAAAGTGTGTTTTAAATGGCGATGCAAGCCCGACATTCACATTTTGAAATGTTGGGAGGTATCCCATACACAACACACCCAGCCACACACTCACTTTCCAGTGATTACCTCTCTGTGTCGGGTAGCACTGCTGCTCCTATACAGAGGGAGATGCCGTACTATTAGATTGATGTCATGTGACCCTGCTAAGCACCTACTGGCCTGGTCCATTAACAGTGGATACTGGGGCTTAAAAATGTATCTGTCGAGGCAATAACTGTGGCTTTGGCGTGGCTTTAAAATTGCTAGTAGGTGAAAAGCCAAACATATTTAAATTTCTCTTAGCTATATTACAGAAATCACAATTCGGTTTATGTATGTGACTGATGCAAAGTTTGAATAGTGTTCTTTTGATGCATGATGCATCTACTGAAAAGTACATTTTACTATAGATATATTGACTAAAAGGGTGCCAATAATTGTGGCACACATATATTTAACATTCTTTTATATACCTGTGTTGTGTTTGCAATTGTTTGATATTTTAGTATAAGAAACAATCAATCAAAGGGTTAAACAACAAAGACATTTTTTTCACAGCCTTCTTTGCTCATATTTACCAAAGACGCCAATATTTGTGGAGGGCACTGTATAAAGTATTACATATAAATACAATATATGATTCCAGAAAAAAAATATATTGTAGGGGGTTTCAGTATGGTGAAAAATGTATTTTTGTATAGATGTTGCCCCTTATAAATTATAAAACTGCCACTGCAGTTATCCTACATTAAAAATGCTTCCACTCATCATTCATTAAAATATTTTGAGCTTCATTTTACATCACTTTAGAATAATACATTTATGAAGTAAAATTACATATATGCTGCCCATATTCATAAATTATGCAAATGAAAGACGACATTATAGTTTCCCTACATCACAAAAAAGCAACACGTTTCTGATTATGGTTATGCAAGTGTACTACATGACCACAAGATGGCACTAAATCATATAATTACTATAAATTATTGTAAATTGATATCCAGGATACCTTTGTTTTCTAAAAAGTAATATTCCTATCACACTAATGCATAGTCAAAGACTTATTGCCATTGTTCCGGGCCACTGGCATGTTGTGGGTGGTCCGCTAGAATCTGTCCCCACTATCTATTTTTTTCAGGCCTCGGGTGTTATTTTGGTACATACAGGAGAAGTGTGACTGTCTCCATGACTGGGAACTTTAGATGGTTAGCCCTAGTTTGGAGGAAAAACCAGGTTGCCACCCTGCCACTCCAGCCCAGGTATGATTACCATGCACGTCTGTCACAGCATTGTCACTGTAAATGACGCACAGTCCTTTTAGGTCAGGTACTCATGGACAGGCCAATGGTTCCTTCTTGGAGGAGAATCGTATTTCTATATTGTATGGCCAGCGACAGATTAAAAAAATATTGCTTGGTGCTGCAGTTGGTCCAAACCTTTTCTAGCATGAGACCATCAGATGTGAACTATGCCTTGTTTAAAGATACTGATTACAGCGGCTTACTTTTCACCAACAATTTAGTGTAGAACTTTACATAAAGAGGTAATCAAAGTGAACATCTGGAGGACAGCAGGCACTTTTCTACAGCCAATGAGAAAAGTATATTTTTCAAATTATTACCAGAAGGACAAAATGGGAAATTGCAAGGCCCATGTATTCAAAAGGGCCACATTCTTTTTTATGACATACAAAGTATGGAAAAAAGTTACTATGATTGTTACTTTTTTTGATAGTTTTGGTAATATATCCAGTGCTTTTTTTGTAAAAAATTAAGTTCCGGTACTCATACATACACACACCTTCTCCCTTTCTGATCCTTTACCCATACACAGACTCACCTCTGCCTCCTGCTTTGCCGTCATCTAAATGCCCCCTCCTCACCAAATTTCCACCCCTCCAAAGCCATAAAAAAAAAGAGAAAGATCCATGATCTCTCCAACCGTCCTTGTTTCTTCAGTGGCAGGATGTCCAGTCCAGACTCTGGAGCGAGCTGGAAGGATGATTGAGACCTTGCCAACCACTGGAGGTGGCTGGCCAGTAAAAACCTTGAATATATAAAGAATCACTGATATAACCAATAAGTGTGAACGCTAAGACAGTTGCCATGGGTGCATAACATGTCAGTGTGTGAGTTGCTGTTAGCATAATTATGTGTAAGTATGGTGTTAGCATGAGTGTGCCTTAGTATTTGGTGTCAGTCAGTGTATGTTGCTAGAGTTTCAGGGGTAAGCCTAGGGTTAGTGGTGCAAGGGAGAGGAGATAGATGATAGGGTGTATATGTATGTTTAATTGCATGGTGTTAGAGTGAATTAGTGCAGGGAACTATTCTGGCCTGGAGCAACTAGGCCAACAGCTGCATGTCAAGGAAGACACAGCCCCTCTGCTGTACACCCTTTTGGGTGAGCAGGCTCCCTATATCCCTATAGCACCACTGCTCATTAAGATAGCTAAAAAAGGAAATCACTCATCTGCCCAACCAGCCACCTAACACTATGGAGGACCTTGCCAAGTCAGCATAGCCTTCATAGTTAATTTCTGCTTGGTGCCGCAGCAAGTGGTGCTGCCCTGGGTCAAGCCTATGGCATCGCCGAAGGTTAATATGGTCCTAAGTAGGTGTTAGCGTGGCTTTGCCTATTAGTATATGATTGAACCTAGGCACCACCAACCTTATGCTGCCCCTTACTAGCCATGCCTCCTCAACTCCAGCTGTGACATCCCCTGATACTTGGTCGCCTAGTGATTGCCTAGTTCACCTATATGGTGGGGCTAGCAGAGTGCAACCATTCAGAACTATTGGGAATCACTTTTTGCTTTCAGCTGTCTTATTTCAAAGCAAAGTAATAAAAAACCCCATAAATTATATATCCGGGCCTCTTGGTTTTAGGTAGTTTGCCGTAGATTTCACACGACAGATATGTTTTTATCTTATTTTTCTTTGTTTTGATTTGCATTATAAGAAACATCTAGTTACCATTAATTATAATCAAAATGCCAAATTAGCATCAAACTTTAATCTCTGGCATAGTAAAAGTACTCAGCACAGCATGATGAAAAATGGTGGATGCTGCTATTCATTAGATGCTGTTCAGATGCATGTGCCTGACAACTCTGTAAAATATAATTAGGGATGACTGCACATTTTTGCCTGTGCTGTGTGTAGTTTGATGGGGTACTGCAAGGGGAAACCACGGCAAGATGAAAATGCCTGTGTTATGTGCAGCGGCATCATCCTCACGCAAAGTGAATTTTATGAGATCGGTCTATACTTTTTTACTCTACCAAACAAAGCTTTTATGTCCTAACCAGGCTTTTTGTTTTCTCTTCAAAAAAAAGCATCTTAGTTACTTAACATGGACTCTTGTTTTTACTTTGGTCATCGATGTTCTACAACAGTCTCCATGTTGTTGCTACATTACTCCAGGGCTGAATTTAACAAGTTTTGTGACCATCTGTCACCTTGTTATTTTCCAGACATGGTGGTGATCTCTTCAGAAGTTTTGTGGATCCTCTGAAATGCGAGGCAAGTTTCCTCTGCACTGGGAAGTTGGTTTCTGCTTACGGAGGAGACTTGTCTAGCATCTCAGTTATAGCCCGTACTTATAGTAAGGATTTGTTTCTTATTTTTAATGACAAAAGAAAGCTAAAATATGAGACACTTTTAAGTGATGACTCAACACGGGGCAAGTGTTCAGTATGGGCTTAACACAGAACCCTGCAGCCTTTGAGGTGCAAAAGGGCCCCCTGGTCTCAGGGATCACCGGAGGGCAAGCTAGCTGTTCTTAGCTGAACTAATTTAAGGTTTTTTTTTTGCTCCTCCATAAATATACTCGTAACAGTATTCTAAGCAAAAACATATGCAGATTGTGAGCATTTAATGATGAACAAAAACTCCATAAACCTTGCTATAGGGGAAACCGGAGCCTTGTAAGTTCCTTGCCGAAATCAAATGTTTTATCTCATGCCTATACTACCAGGAAAAAATATGTTTGGTTTTTTTATTTATTTAAAATGAAGTTATCCAAAACCTCCTTAACAATATTCAATGAAAATCTGGAGGATGAATGAATCAAACATCTTTGTGAAAAGAAGGATAGCGAGACAGAGACAATAAATAAATCTACTATGAAGTAAACGGTTGAAAGCATTATATGTTTCACCTTAACATGAAAGGCTGATCAAAATGTACTCACATAACATATGGTTAAAAAGCAAAACAAAGTAAATAGATTAAATCACACATGTGGTAAACAGTTAAACATCACAACATAAAAATCTCAAAATTGTAATCACGGTCTCATACAATTGTTTCTCAGGCAAAACTTTAAATATAACGTGGGGAGTCATGTGTGCATCCTTCATTTTTATGAGTGCTATATGAACCCCAATCTGGCTTGAAAATTGGAATTGTCATGTTGAAAACAGGGCAGTTGGAAGGTATGCGTATGTTTGAGGCAAGAACACAATGGAAATACATGCGGCCACACAGTACAGTCTTATGCTGTCAATGAGAGGTTTCGTGTGTCCAGTCAGCAGCAGCAGCACACTGAAGAGCTCGATCAGCTGCACAAGGGATGGTTGTGGTGGGAGGCACACGGGGCACAGATTATGGTGGGAGTTACAAAGGGTAGGGCAATTGGCTATCACCAACTTGAACAAAAAGAGTAAATCTTACAGTTCTGGACTTCAATCAATAATTGGAAGCACCTGCCTAGGAAATGATATCCCATGAATTCTCTGTGCCTCCACTCTGCACCGATATATAATTGACTGTTTTCAACAAAACAAAAAGAAACCTAACAAAATGGCTGCCCTCTTTCTGTCTTATAGCTCCTTATACACTTCACTATGCACCACTGGTATATTCTGGTGTAGACCAACTAGGCCAAGGATGGAAGATCTGGAGGGAACAGTCCCACTGCCAGAGAACCAGGAGCAGATAACAGTGCTACTGTTCAAGGAGTCTTCTTAGTATGTACCCAGCACAGCGATCCTTTAAGAGTCAGAACGCTGTAATATGATGGCGGCCACAGAGGTGGCAGCTGGGAACACTGCCCTGGGTCAGGCCTAGGGATGTGCTCAAAGTAAATACACCTCTCCTAAGCATTATATTCTTTAGTCTCTAGTTTAGTGTCTAATGAAGAGAAAAAATCAGTACTATTGGAACATTAGCACAATTAATGCCACTAGAAGACCTCATGTCATAGGATCACTATGATTTGCACATCAAAACTATTTCACATAAACTTTAAACTGCATTACCTCACATACTGAGGAAGGTATATATGTGCTCCAAAACATCTCTTCACTAAACACATCAACCTCCTAACCTCGTAACTACTTGTTAGAACCCTAGTTTACCTCTTTAGACTTCCTCAGAAAACAGCCACATTCAAAATTCACTTTAAGGTACCCTAATCAAACCCATCCCAATGCAGTCAATCAACTAAAAATTTGCTATTATACTTCTTGTGACCTAAAGGGTAAGGAATATGGCGTACAAAGGATTTATGCTTGCAGACGCTATGTACATAAGAATGGAAGTGCCAGGGCTATTTCAGGAAATAATCCATGGGATATATCACCACTAGTGCTTTTAGTCTGGAAATCCTCTGCAAAGGATCCATGAATGTTATCAATTTTACAAGCATCTTTTCTTGTACTTTAAAGAAATCTTTACGTTGACATTTCCCCTAAACGGAACACTGCTAAAAAAAATAGTCTGTGTAAATGTAATTTGGGCAAAAATAATAAAAAAAGAGTAGCTCTTCATACATGTGTAGATTACAGATCATTTGAGTGGGAAAATAATTTTCCAGATGGAATGTTTAGAGATCGCTGAGTGGGATTTGGTTTCTGCTGGACTGACTCATGAGGATTGTAAAATGTGAACCCCAGACATTAAACTCTGCACAGCTTTAAACTGCTGCAGCTGTTGAATTATCTAGAACATCTGCTTTTTTCTGCTAGGAGTAAATTAAAGTAAGGCAAGCTTAATGTCACGAAGCATGGCTTGATCCTAAACAAGGGAAAATCCATACAGAAGATCTTTTTTCTTTGAGAATGAATTACAGGTATGTACACTGTAACCTAGCATTGAAGAAAACTTAGTTTTATTTCCCTTTGTTCTTATAAACCTCCGGCAGGCTGCCATTGTTGTCAATCAAGTTGTATCTTGAGTTACTTTCCCTACTCAAACACCACACTGAGCTGATTCTTTATGGCAATGTGTCACTGTATAGATTTTCATTAGTCAGAGTGTCCAGCTTGGTGATTTAGACTGAGACACTCTATTGTTAGAGATAAGTGTGATAAGGAGTCTCAGTGTTTGACTATTAGACTGAGATTAGATAACCATACCTGGGAACTCTCCGGGTTTGACCCGGAGATTGCCGGGTGAGCGCTGCTCCTCCGGTTCTCCGGGTCAAGACCCAAATCATCTGGGTCACGGGAGCGGGGTCTTGACACACCCCGCCCATTTTTCCTTTAAATGGAGCGGGGAACGCCCCCGACGTCAGTGGGACTGCCCGCCAATCTCAGCGGGACCGCCCGCCAATCTTAGCGGGACCGCCCGCCAAACTTAGCGGGACCGCCCATTAACGTTAGTCCAAATCCTAGGACTGTTAAAAAAGGCAAAACTATGCAACACTGAACATGTATTTTTAATATGATACAAATTATAAAACATTTTGCAGTAGTTCCCGTTTAAGCTTGCAGCTGTCTGATGTATACACGTGATAGGATGCTGCTACAGTGCGAGAACATTGCACGCAAACGTGTACCCAGGAGGCCACCTTACACATGTCATTTATACAACTCTGGCCTACTGGGGGTCACATTGCTGAGCTCCTGCACTCTAAAGCTTTCCAGCCCAGTTTGGGCGACCTTAACCCCATTGAATACCTTTTGGGATGAATTAGAAAGCTGACTGAGAGCTGGGCCTTCTCACTAAATGGGCACAAATTGGACACACTTCAAAATGTTGTGGAAAGCCTTCCCAGAAATGTAGAGACCGGGGGGTGGATTCCATATTAATGCCCCTGCTTTTGGAATGGGCTGTTCAATAAGCTCATATAGGTGTGATGACCAGGTGCCCACATGCTTTTGGTCATACAGTGTATGTGAGTTTGATAATCCCTCCTCAGACTGAGCAATGTTTTATGACGACTGTCCTTCCCTGTTAATTAGATAAATAATGGATCATGTTAAAACTTTAACCCATTTGTTTACAAGATAAATGACAAATGTTTTATTTCCAAAAATACTCTATCCACTTTTATTAAAAAAAAAGGTGGATAGCGTTCCATGTCTTAACAAGTATTTTCTAATTTGTCTATGACAACAACAAAAAATTGCATCTACAGGAAGGAGTCTGCGTGTCTGTGTCGTTCTGCAGTTGACTAGATACAAGATTCTGTGATACATTCCCCAAAATGGCAAAATATGCTTTAGTGATTTACGTGTAGAAGGGAAGAGATTGTATAAAAGATTTAAAGTACATTCCTGTATACTAATATATAAATTCCACGGTGGTCCCAGGTTAGGATGTTGGCATTTAAGATCCTTCTTCAATTCCACTATAGAGAAGCCAGATACTAATGCAAAGTTATGTGAATTGTGTAATAGGATGAACATCCATTCATTCTTGTATTTCTAATTGTTGTGTTATATATGCCAGGTTCTGACTTTTGATCTTACTGGTCCCTTTAATAAAACCATATTGAGAAGACCAGGCTTATCACATTCCATTTATGAGCATTTATTGTTTGACCAGTTTCAGATTATGACACTGACACTGAAATTGGATTAGGGATCTGACAAATTTACAGGTTGTAGATCCATTTTAGTCTTCTCTATAAACTACCCAAGCTTAAATAACCCTTTTGAATTATGGTTTGATGTTACAGAATAATTAGACCTTGGGCTTTGCCTAGTGCTGACCCAGTGAAAGGTGGTGTCCTCATATGATGTCATTCTGTGTAGGCTGTGCTTGAAGAAGTACTTCAAGAGGAGTAAGACAGGTGCAGAAACACTTCTCTTTCTCTGTGAATCTGTCTGCGATATTCTGGCTTCTTGGAGTACTTCTGCAGAAGGGTGGCGGCATGGCACACATCACAGATGCAGTCTCTCGTGCATTCCTCTATTCGGGGGAGGAGATGTGCGCTGACGCTCCACCCTTTTTTGCAGAAGTGCTCCGGGAGACCTGGTCAATGGAGCTGATACCAGGGAGAAGAGGACAAAGAAAGAAGAGGCAATAGATAAAGGGGAGCCACTGGAAAGGAAACAGGGAAGCGGAAATGGTTGGTGGAGAAGGTAGGCTCAGCTGTTAAAGACTTTACCCCTGCGCTGCTCTCCCGCCTCCATTTGCACCATTACTATTCAGAGCTCTCATGTGACACGCCGTGACTTGCCTAGGTGAAGCACCCGCACTGCACCTGGGGGCCACTAACCTTAAGCTCACCTCTGGATTGGTGTGGCAGATATTATGGTGGCAGATATTATTTTGAGTTTGTAATAATGTATATTAAAGTACTCACCAATCACCATGTACTTTACTATGCATTCTTCTGCCGTTGGGGTGTCCCTTTAAGGATCTTAAAATACCTAAGTAATTTGCATAAATGAAAATGTTCAAAAACAGGGGGGGCAATTATATATTAGTATTGTGTATTAGTGTTTGTGCATACCTGACGATAGAGTACCACTCCCGGCCCGTTATTTATCATGGTATGGAACGATAATCGCACGAGTAGTAAAGTACAGGCAAATGAGACGCCTAAACCCCGCCCCTAATTTCCGATTGGATTACGCGCCCTAAACCCACCCAACCGATCGCCTAGTTCTGCAGAAGCGAAGTAGATTAGGAAAGTAGGAGGCAGCGCAGCATTCCTGACTTCTTAGCCGATTAGACAGTCCGCTCCTAACATCTTTATCTTCTTTCCTCTATATCACCAGATCGATGCCAACTGATTTAACCTCATGATGCTCCACTCCGCCATCAGGATGCTGTATTTTGTGGCGTTTTCTCATATCTTGCTATGTTTCCTGTCCCATCCTGGTACCTGTATAACTATCAATCAGCTGCTGCCCTATGGACCAAATCTAGGGGATTTAGAGCTTCCCCTTGGGGATGATGTGTCAGAGCCCCTCACTCTCAGCCAGCCTCTCCGCTTCTATGATGACTCTGTATCTACCCTATACGTGAGTATTGCTGCTGCTCCTGCGCTTATGGATACTGTGATAAAACCGATCTGGGGTGTCTGCATGGTAAAAGGGCATGCCAGGCTGTTATTATATACTTTGTAGGCACTGCATTGCTGTGATGACTTGGGATCTCCAAATAGTTCACTGAGATCGGTGTGGTTTGTTTATAGGATTCCTTATCTCAGCAAATTTTACTATGCAAGTCTCTGTTCTGAGAATACCAGAGCTGACTGCATAGCCCAAAATGGAATTGTCAGTGAAGTGCCCCATTTGATGTAGTACAGACGCCCATGCCTGCAGAGGTTAGAGTTTCACATGCAACTTAGCTGTTATCTATATATAATGCATAGGGAACCAAGATAAACCCCATACTGGATGTAGGATGTTTGCCCTTTTAAATAATAAAACCAGTAGTTTGGGAAGTTTAGGATTTGTGAACTATTTGTGTATACCGTATGCTTCTGATTTTACATACACTCACACAATGTATATGTTTGTTTGTGGAAAGGTTTGCATCTTTTTTGATGATGAGTATTTCTAACAAAATTATTTTTGTTCTTGCATTTTGTTTACTAGGGCAGAATTTAAACTGTTTTCTTTAGAAATAATAATACATTAGTGATTATGCAATTAAACTGGCAACTTTAATATATTAATTCCTGGAAGATGACTAGGCAATTTTACAATGTTTCCCTAAAGGTTGTCATTTGCCAGCATAATAATAATAATCATCATCATCATCATCATCATCATACACCATTAGCAAAGTATTTTAATTCTTGTAACCATCATTATTATCCGATTGTGTGGAAAATACCATAACTGCCTATTAAATGTGGGATATTAACATCAACTTTCTCCTACTTCCTCAGCTTCTCCAGCATGGTACAGTAAGCTATATATATATATATATATTAAAATTCAAATTAATTGAAAGGCTGTTGGGTAGGAGAAGACGGAATGAGAAGGGTTAATACCTACTTGTTGCTAAGTGCCTTTTTAATGTCCTCTTTAGAAATGGCGCTCTAGGAAAGAGAAAAGTTGTGTATGCGCTTTTGGTCCCCCTCTCTGTGTGTAAAACACAATGCTCTGCATTACTTGAGTTTTAAAGTACATATGGAAACGTCCCATTCCTTCAGATACGATGTGTTCCGGTCGCTCCTGAGCTACTCCGTCATGAGCCACCATTTGGAGACCCCTGGTACCTGACATTACCGCCGGTTGCATTCTGCTTTCGTGTCAGAAAGACTTTGTGAACTAAAAACATTTATTTAATCCCAAAGCAGATTATCCCCCGTCTCCCTATGCTTTACTTTTTACCCCTTTCAGACACCATGTAATATGCCGATTTTTGCATGATGCTGTAATCTGCTGTTCTTCTCTCTCATTGGCACTCAGATATTCCGTCTATCATTCTGCATAAGGTTATCATATCTATAGATGTTCTAAAGCCATCTGCCATCTCCAGGTATTCTCTTTAATCTTTGACCTCACAGCAAGGACTAGCTAACCATGGTGGCAATCCGATCTTATTTCCACTCATTTTTTTTGCTCATCCCGTTACTTCTTTCACACATCATTCATCCTTTCAAAACATGAGCTTTAACCTGAATTCATCTTTTCTGCTTGCCAATATGGAGTAAGGGAAACTGTCTTTCTTCTGGAATGTACTGCGTTCTTCTCCTTTGCCAACTTTGCCTTTGTGCATCTTGACTCTTTTTTCCTTTAAAAAAAATAACACAATGATGTTATTTGAGAAATATTTTCATAAATACATGTTCTCACAGTTGTAACCTACAATATATGACCAAATTTCCTGAAAATGTTTCTCTTGTATCAATAACAATGCTATGAATATGTAGACCCAGTCAACGCAGCTAACCTAGCATAGGTGGGGACAAAGAGCAAAGTAATCATTAATGATGTAAGAGTCACTCAACTTTTCTTTTAACACCCTGTTTTAGCAGAATAGATACATTAAATTGGAAACCTCACATTCCACAAAAGCAAATAATTCCCTAATTTATAAACATTTATCTCAGCAAGGTACGTTTCCCAATGAATTACATAAAGTAATGGTGGCTAGCTGACATTCTGTAGCCCTTTTCATGTTTCAGTTAATATACCCTTGGTAACTACTCATTTTAAACAAAAAACTTTAGCAATATCTAAACCGAGCCTTTTTTTTTGTACATTTATATAAATTAAACATTTCTGGTTTTTGTAAACTGTCCGTAAGTATTATTTGTATTCCATGGCTGTTTGCTTTCTACAGTTTGCTTAAGAATTCAACCTTTGAACTTTCCTCCCCATTTTGTCCTACAAAATATGTGTAGCTGTTATTTAAATTATGTCCAGCAGCATTTACACTCCTTCTTTTTGGAATACATATGGATTTAATTATATTTCCAGCTGCATTTCCGTTTTGGGTTACTCTTTTTTTGTTTAGTATCTCTGTAGCCAATTTCATATGTAGGATTCTTATGTTTCTGAGGTCAAATAGCTTGGCAGTCTGGTGAAAAAGTGTCTTTCATGTAGAACAGCTGGGATTAGTGTTAATGTTATTTAACCTTTTTTAAGTCTTTCGTTTTTGTTTAATAGGAGTGACATTTGTACCATATAAATATTCTTTAATATCACCCACTGTTAATTTAAGAACTTGTATAGGACACATAGACCTTCTATAGGACAAAGCTATACAGTGTGTTTTTACATAAGTAGACCACATGAAATACAAAATAACAACAATATAAAAATAACGAGAAGATAAAACCTTCAATAAAAAGGAAGGGGAGGAAAAGAAGAGAAAGTATATATATATAAGTGTGTGTGTTTATATATATATATATATGTGTGTTCTCATATGGAAAAAGTGTTGCTGTGCTAATTTGTGGAAATATGGACAAGAACTCTACAAAACTAAAAAGTTAAACTCATGTTGAAGCCGTTACAGGAGCCTTCAACATAAGCACAGCCTAAAAAGTCGAGAATAGCAATTCATTAGTATACTTGGGTACCTTTTTACTTGAAACTCGTGTGGATCTACAAAACACAGCACATTAATCTATTATGTTTGCAAGAAAAATTACAGTAAATTGCAAGAGCTAGGTAAGAGTAAACTTTCCTAATGTTGGTATATAGGCATGGATGTTGCAGTTATCATGGTTACAGTTGCTTCCATGTCTTATTTTGCCATAAATATATTAAATGATTTCTTTTTGTGTTTTTGACAATATTTCTTTTTCTTTGACGAAGACAACATGAGTGGCAATAGTTGGCCGATTTTGATTGCCTGGTATAGGCTTTTATCCATGCAGAATTTTACCTCCCTAAATCCTGCTTGTTAAAAACCAAATTAAGAGTGGATTACACAAGTCAATCATGTAAAGATCGTTGGGTCAGTTGGTATTTCTACACAACAGGAGTCATAGGAATTTGAGGGCAAAAAATGTAGAATGTAAGTGAAAGGAATTCTTTGAGTGTCAGACTTGAAATGTGAGTAAGGGAGATGTCTGTAAGTGAGCAATAACATATTTAAGAAAGAACAACCACATTGATCATGTAACTATGGGAAAAAGTCGTATTTGTCACATTTCTAAATCTTACATTTTATCACTAAGTAAAGGAGAATGTCAGTAGAGCATAAAAAATCTCCCTGACAATTGGGTTAACAGTTTTTATTTTATCGTCACCAAATCTATATGATGGTGTTTTAAATACTCAACCTATTTTAGAAACAAACCTCATGGGAATATGAGCGTATATAAGTTTAAACAAGAATTTTTGTCGCATTTTGAATCCTTGTACTACATTTACGTGAGTATTTATCAGATTTATTTGAAGTAATCATTATTTCATTTTTGTTTGCTATTTTCAGATTTCTACTAATGGAATTATTGCAACAAATGAACCTACCAACGAAGATGAATATCTTGAAACATTCCCACCAAATTTTGGGGTGATTGCTCCATTTTATTCTGATCTTGATACAACAGAAAGTGGAAATATCTTTTATCAAGAAAGCTCATCCCAAGAGACTTTAGATCTGGTAGCTAACCATATCTACAGAGCATTTCCAGAAAGTAGTTTTAATCCTACATCTGCTGTAATTGTTACATGGGACGATGTGGCACCTTACTTCACGCAAAGAGGAGACAGCATTCCAGAATACAAGGTACTTTCTGAATAGAAGTGCGTTTTATTTTAATGTGGTACTATAGCAATGACGGACTGTAATGAGGTGAGGCAAAGGACAACATAAACCAACCGTTAAATCAACATTGATATTATGTCATATATAAAAAGAACCTCTTGCATATGTCAAATTATTTTAAGTGGCCATATTATTATTATTATGTGTGCGTATATACAGTGTTGTGTACAGTGTTATGTTATTTTGTATGTATACAGTAAAGGAAAAAAAATATTTGACCCCTGCTGATTTGGTACGTTTGCCCACTGACAAAGACATGATTAGTCTATAATTTTAATGGTAGGTTTATTTGAACAGTGAGAGACAGAATAACAACAACAAAATCCAGAATAACACATTTCAAATAAATTAATAATTGATTTGCATTTTACTCTGTGAAATAAGTTTTTGACCCCTTTGCAAAACATGATTTAGAACTTGGTTGCAAAAACCCTTGTTGGCAATCACAGAGGTCAGACGTTTCTTGTAGTTGGCCACCCAGTTTGCACACATCTCAGAAGGGATTTTGTCCCACTCCTCTTTGCAGATCCTCTCCAAGTCATTAAGGTTTCGAGGCTGACGTTCTGCAACTCGAACCTTCAGCTCACTCCACAGATTTTCTATGGGATTAAGGTCTGGAGACTTCTTGAGTCACTCCTTTGTTGCCTTGGTCATATGTCTTGGGTCATTGTCATGCTATTATACCCATCCACGACCCATTTTCAATGTCCTGGCTGAGGGAAGGGGGTTCTCATCCATGATTTGACAGTACATGGCCCCATCTATCCACCCTAAGTTGTCCTGTCCCCTTAGCAGAAAAACACCCCCAAAGCATAATGTTTCCCCCTCCATGTTTCATGGTGGGTATGGTGTTATTGGGGTCATAGGCAGCATTCCTCCTCCTCCAAACACAGTGCGTTGAGTTGATACCAGATAGCTCGATTTTGGTCTCATCTGACCACAACACTTTCACCCAGTTCTCCTCTGAATCATTCAGATGTTCATTGGTAAACTTCAGACTGGCCTGTATATGTGCTTCCTTGAGCAGGGGGACCTTGCGGGCGCTGTAGGATTTCAGTCTTTCACGGCATAGTGTGTTACCAATTGTTTTCTTGGTGACTATGGTCCCAGCTGCCTTGAGATCATTCACAAGATCCTACCGTGTAGTTCTGGGCTGATTCCTCACTATTCTCATGATCATTGAAACTGCATGAGGTGAGATGTTGCATGGAGCCCCAGACAGGGAGATTTACAGTAATTTTGTGTTTCTGCCATTTGCGAATAATTGCACCAACTGTTGTCACCTTCTCACCAAGCTGCTTGGCGATGGTCTTGTAGCCCATTCCAGCCTTGTGTAGGTCTACAATCTTGTCCCTGACATCCTTGGATAGCTCTTTGGTCTTGGCCATGGCGGAGAGTTTGGAATCTGATTGCTTCTGTGGACAGGTGTATTTTATATAGGTAACAAACTGAGAATAGGAGCACTCCCTTTAAGAGAGTGCTCCTAATCTCAGCTTGTTACCTATATAAAAGACACCTGAGAGCCAGACATCTTGCTGATTGATAGGGGATCAAATACTTATGTCACTGAGTAAAATGCAAATGTCAATAACTTATTTGAAATGCTTTATTCTGTATCTCACTATTCAAATAAACCTACCATTAAAATTATAGACTGATCATGTCTTTGTCAGTGGGCAAACGTACAAAATCAGCAGGGGATCAAATATTTTATTCCTTCACTGTATATATCAAGTGATGTAAATAGTATAAATCTGAAACATAACAGCTTTTAAGTAATTAAATTATAGAAAAAGTAAAAAAAAAATTATTTGGGAAGACTTTTCCTAATAACTAACTGTAATCTAATACATTCTACAAGTTAGGCTTCCTGCGTAAAGAAGTTAAGTCATATTTCTTAAATCCTACATTTAAAAAAGTAACTCTTGGAATTGCGTTTTCAGTTTAAAATAACATATGTGTATTAGAAACCCACTTTAAATGTCCACCACTGGGGAAGATACCGTCTTGTTTCAAGGTCTGCACAGGTACCCTTTAAATAGTTTTTTTTTCTTTTGGGTCTATTTACTAAAGAAGGGTTCACAGGAAAATTTGCAGGATACCTGTGATTTTAACTCTCACAACCCACAACAAATTAAGAAGGGCAGGACCCATTGAATTTCATAATAAATGATGAAGTGAGGGAGTTCCAAACTCTGTGGTAAATTCCCTATATTGAATAGACCCCATTGTCACAAGAGTATTCTGAACCTCCGTTGCATAATCAAGATACTCTGAAAGTTGCATCTCATACTGTCGTTTATCAGAGTAAGTAAAACCCCCATAGGCCAGCTAGATCAAAGCCAATGTTAAGACAAACCCAAATGGACCAAAAATACAGTTAACATTATGACATCTCAGTTGGTAGTTTTAAAGAAAGAGAAAATAAATCAGATTGGACTGACCATCATGTCAAAGTTCATCAAATCGATTTTGACTGGGAAATTGTCCTTTATTATAAGGCTTTACCGAAATCAGCAGTCTGATTGAACAACAGGATTGGCCATCAAGGAAGACCTGACTAAAATCATCAATCTGATCGGGCAGCAATGTTGTATCTGTCATCGACATCAAGCATTATGATTTTTGTTCATAACTATTTGGTATTGTGTTTTTTTTTATTTTTAGAGAAATACATTTCAGGCTGCTCTAGCCTCTGATGATTCCAAGTCCTATGCTATTTTCTTATATCCAGAGGATGGTCTTACCTTCTATGGAACACAGTCCAAAAAGACCTATGATGAAGAAATCTCAGCTCGAGTTGGATTTAGCAAAGGCACACAAAAATTTCTTTTCTGGACGAAAACAGGTCCACACAATGAATTTGCAAATGATAAACAGTCGGTGGAAAGCTTGCCATGGTAGGCCAGACTTTACTTTTGATCACGATGAATTCCCATTCATTATTAAGGTTTTAGCTTTCTAGTATTGTTTCCTAAATAAATTAGCTACAATCCAGAATATAATCTGTAAGTAGGCCTTATTTTGTTATGTGTGTCCCTGTTTATTAAAGAAAGTGGTCTTTGCTTCTGTTTTCTCTGCAGATTTTAGCCTTGACACCTTATAGGTATTTTAAGTTAACCATTTTTTTTACACATTATGAAGTTGTATAGATTTGGAGCGTACCTTCATAAATATTTCCATGTGGCCAGCTTTAAATCTGATCATATAACAATCACTTGCTAAGCAAGCTCACTTTTAAATGATCGCTTATCAAATAAGTCATTTCTGTGTTGTCTTGAAACCTTGAATTGTCTTGTGTGTTGTCTTGAATTTTATTTTGTATCTGATATCGGCAAATAAGAAAAAGTCATTATACTTTTGTTGAGCACTGTTGCAATAGTGTTTATGAATGTCTATTAAACTGCCTATAGGGTGTGTAGGAATTCACAGTTACGATTTGTTATTGTTAATGTAAGTTTCTCTTTATTTCTTAATTTCCAGGAATAGCAATTCAGGGATGCAGGGAGTCTGGGTTTATGAAATAGGGAGTCCATCTACCACTACATCCGTTGTGCCTGCTAATGTTGGTGCTCCAGTCTCCCCTACCGAAACAGTAGATCATCAGTTTTCTGTCCAACCGGAACAACCAGGAGAAGATGATTATTTACCCTATCAGGTTCCTGAAAGCTTTCCAATAAGTACTTTGAGTCCAGATGAATCGAATCCTCATCAGCAGTCAGATGTCATTGAATTAGATACCTACAGATATCAGATACCCAATACAAATCAGGAAGTAGTGCATGTGGATGAAAACATTGGTGATACTGGAATTGGTAAGTTTAATTAACCACTGCCCTAGTTCTATGCTTTGCCTCTTGGCTGTGACCAAAAAAGAAAATTAAGAATCTCTGGTACTGTAGCTTTCATTTATTTATTTAAAAAAAAAAATTTATTGTGTAATGTGTAATGTGTCTAAATATAAATCAATAAAGGAAATCAGGTAGGATGCCTCCTCTGGCATCAACCAATAAAGGGCAGCTGCCCTTCGCCATCAGTAGTTAAAGGTCTGTACAAGCGCCGGCAGGGGCCTCCTCTGGCATCAACCAATAAAGGGCAGCTGGCCTTCGCCATCAGTAGTTAAAGGTCTGTACAAGCGACTCTATTGGTCGCCGGCAGGGAGCTCCTCTGCCAGAGGGGCTCCCTGTTGACGACCAATAGAGTCGCTCGCACGGACCTTTAACTCCTGGAACCTCTCCAGGCCAAGTTTCGCTGTCAGGAGTTAAAGGTCCGTACGAGCAACCAATAGAGTCGCTCGTACGGGCCTTTAACTCCTGGACCGGGGAGGCCAGTGGTCTCCCCAGGCGGATTTTCAGCCCCAGGATTTTAAAAGTCCATACGAGCAACTCTATTGGTTGCTGGCAGGGTGCTCGTCTGACCTCAACCAATGAAGAGCAGCTGCCCTTTATTTGTGGATGCAGAGGAGGACCCTGCCGGCGACCAATAGAGTTGCTCGTACGAACCTTTAAAATCCTGGCGCCAAAGCTGCTGCGTACCATTACCACATTAACCCCGTCTAAAAAAAAAACCAGCAAAAAATAAGAAAAAAAGTGAATACAAAGAATGTACACAAATGTTTGTGGAATACGAAGATATTTTCCCCGCAAAAAGGAACACGGCGCCCAAGTCTAGTTATTACCTTAATAAGGGAACATACATAGCATGGCTTGGCTGGGGATGGTCAGGCAGTCCTGGCACTTTAAGGTGGTGGCTTTCTGATGACGTCAGTGTGGCCAACAGCTGGATATGCACAGCTGCACACTACTTTTCTCTGCTCACATAGCGGCAGATTCAGTGAGTATGTGGTGATGTCTGCCAGCAGCCCACCCATCATTTGTCCAGTGTGCCAGATGTCTAGTCCGAGTCTGATACATAGGGTTATTGTTCAGGAGTGGCACCTACCCTGTAGTAGTAGTAGTAGTAGTAGTAGTAGTTTTTACATATTAGCACTAAGAATTATAATCACTTATTCTATGATTTCAAAGAAGAATCTACTTGTCATGAAAAAATTATGTTTGATTAAACTATGGAAAAGAGGAATCATAGTTAAACAAAAGTATGTCTGCTGCATTATCCAATTATAAACGCATCTGCTTCTAATTTATATTTACTATGCTGATGATTAGTACTGCCACATCTGTTATACTCTTATCTTTGCTGTGTTGTCACTAGCATCTGCCCTTATGGATACATAGTACGGTGTATTCATTAATGAAACAATTTCAGAATATTTAAAATACCGTCCCTGTAACAATTTCTATTGTAAAGGAGGATTGACATGCATTGCACCAACTTGGGTAAGCATGTCATCTGATAAATGTCAGCGTGACACTGTTTTCTCCTAAGGGATATCGGTCAGACAGTTTGAAGGACTGATGTGAAATTGTTGTCAAAAAAGAGCAGTCGTATATAATAATCCTGGTAGCCTGCGGTTGTATTGAGCACTTCATAATGATTACAGAGTACCAATCCCAGTGCGTTTTTTTTTAATTGAGCATAAGGACTTTACAGTCCCCACATTAAGCGAAACAATCAACTCACTTGCGCGTGAATGCCAGACCTAACAGCTTGAGATGTGTGCATTTATTACCACTGCCAACAGGGAATTTGTTCAGCGTGAAGAATGCTTCCTGAAGCTTATTTTATTCACCTGGGTTCACATGCAGTCTGTTACTCACTAAGTTTACTACCAGGCCTATAAAAACCTGCTTCAATCTACCGTAGTTGTCCTAGGACTACCTGGCATAACCTTTGTAGCGGAGGCATTTGTGTATTGCCATTGACCTTGATTACTCATACATTAGCCTTGACCACTGCCTTGCCCGGTGTTTTGTGTTTTAGTATCATATACTCTGCGTGCCTCCAGTTTCCTGACCTCAATCAGAAACCTGAATTCATTTCCCACCAACTTCTACTATGAAGGTTCCCTTCAGCATTAATGAGAAGTAGCTACTTTTTCTTGGCTTAGTGAACCTAGTGTCCTTCGAGGTCAACAGGTACTCAAGTGGTTTGGGTGAAGAACTTCAGTAGGGTCATTGCGGGAGTGTTCCACTCTGATCCTACTCCGAACTTCTGGTGGACAAACTACTTTTCTAAGTTTTATAGTTGATTTACTTGCTCTAAACTAAAAAAAAACTAAGAAGAAACTAAAAAAATGGTTCTCATGCATGTGCTGTATGGGAAAGCTAAGTGTATTGCGACAATATAAATACAGGTTCCTGTCAATGAACTACAAGGTTCTCCAGAATTTTGTAGAGTTTGCCCATCCTAAACTTACTAAGGGTCAACGGCATGAATACAATCACTGAACATTTTCATATGGGTATTCTCTAAACCATTTGCATCCTGGGTGGAAATTCAGTCTTAAAAATAATGTTAAATTAGGTAAATTAGTGCTTCCCTTGAGTTCAGCTCTTGAATCAAGTCCCTTTGTCACCAGACCCCCCCTGAATGCAAGTAAATTATGTGCCTACATGTCATCTTTTTCTTTGTCTTTTTAGTATTCCAGTATAACACAGGCAGCCAGCAAACTTGTGCCAACAATCGCCATCAGTGCTCCGTTCATGCATTTTGTAGAGACTTTTCATCCGGATTTTGTTGTAGCTGTAATTCTGGCTACTATGGAAATGGAAGACAATGCGTGGCCGAAGGTAAGATCTTTGGGATTACAACATAATTTAGCTGCATTTACACAAAAATAAAATGGACAAAACCTAGGCAACTGTTGGGTGTTAAAGAGTCCATTTTGCATGGACTGCAATATATTTCGCTAGATTCAACTTGTGCAAGAAGTCTTTAGATATTGTTGGTAAAAAATATAGACTTCTGTCTCATTTAACCCTTTCACTGGCTGATTCGACAGAAACCAGGATGTGCACGAAAGACGCATACTTTCTGTACATGTTCAGTAGAGCTTCTGTTAAAATCAATGGGGGTTGCATGTAGGCTGGCAAAAGATCAGTGTTAAGAAGTGTAATTGGCAACTGCTTCATCCTTTGAATTTATTGAGAACTCTGCTCTCTTGACTAGAATAAGGGTGCTATGAGCATGTTGAAGAATATATATAAATATTGCTTCTTGTTTTCAGTAAAGTCTCATTTTATTTTATAGCAAACATTCATTTTACTCATTAATGTGCAAATCTCTATACAGAACATAATACTTTGCATACAGATCTTTGAATTAGTGGCTACAGCTAAGTTCACATCACCTTTAATGTTATATCCATGTGCCTTCATTGATTTCATACATTCAGATGCATGCAGCTCTATATTAAATTTACATGGACAAAAAGTGACCATTTTTAATACTTCCTTTATTGAACCCTTTATTGATCCTGTTTGAACTTCTGCATGTTGAATGTGTTTTTCAGGAACCGCTCAGCGTGTGAATGGTAAAGTGAAAGGAAGGATATATGTGGGCAGTAATCCAGATCCAGTATCGTTTGACAATATCGACCTGCACTCCTATGTTGTTGTTAATGATGGACGAGCGTACACAGCTATCAGCACAATTGCTGACTCTCTTGGTTACTCTTTGCTGCCACTTGTGCCAATTGGCGGTGTTATTGGTTGGATGTTTGCACTGCAGCAACCAGGGTACAAGAATGGATTCAGCATTACTGGTGAGTGCATTGTATCTTGGAAGAGTTTTATTAACCATGTCCTTATTTTTTCCACTCATGTCTGTCTGTGTACTAGACAGCTGTAGAGGGGCAGAAGTCAAGCCATAACAGAGTCCGTGCAGGTCCTCGCATGCATCCTTTGGGGAATCCTTAGAGGTCAAGCACTGGTGAAAGTAGAATAAGCTTCTGGTTTAGCTATGGCTCCTGCTCATCCTCTCTTGATTAGCCAACCTGTACCAGTTGTTTGGCTTGAGGCCAGCTTACGTTCACACTGGCTCATCCAACCCTATTGTTATCAGTTTGCCTATAATCATCATAAAGCAACTCGCTCCATTCCTCAAAAGATCCTAATTGTCATCTGATAACACATCTGCATAACACAGCAATGGGGAAAACATTCTGGGGCTGATATTTTGACATAAAATCTACTCCTAAAAATGTATGGGTAATCTTTTTACGTTTCTCAAGGCCAATCTTGTTCTTATGTCCATATTATGTTTTCCAATTATTTTTGTTTTATTTCTTTAGGTGGAGAATTCACACGAACCACAGAGGTTACTTTCCTGCAAAGCAGCAAGAAACTGGTAATCAAACAGCAGTTCAATGGCGTTGATGAACACGGCCACCTTACAATCAGTACTGAACTTGACGGCAGTGTGCCTGAAATTCCATCTGGTTCCATAGTTCACATTGAACCTTACACTGAGCTTTACCAAACCGCCAGCAATAGTAAGATCCCGTTTCCATTATTACTAAGAAGTTTTCTAACCATTTTAATAATGGCCCCTGTGGAAAAGTGCTAGTTGTGTATTTTTATCATGTGTTTACGGTTTATTGCATATAGAGGTAGTTTGGTACCTTGACCATCTTTTTGATATATATCTGTTCTCAAAATCTATTTGTTTTCTCTTTAATACAAAATAGGATAAAACCATAGATTAACATTGGCACCCATGTATTGTGGGACACAAACAGAACTATAACCTCTCCTGCATCCTCCTCATCATTAGGGGTAAAATTACACTAGCATAATAAGTGGTTGGTATAGAGATATAGATAGAGACAGTTACAACCTGAGTCTACCTGAATAAGGCGAACAGAGGTTGATTAATATAAAATGGTTTCCTGTTTCTATGCATGATTCAAGAATCCCAGTTACAAGAGCTCATGCTGAAATGTATACTTTATACAAATTCCAATACTTACATTACTGTTTTAACTCCTTAATGCATTGTTTTCAATGGGTTTGGGGACCGCCCATTGTCCTTAAGGGGTTAATAAATGTTTCCATGTACTGTATGTTAAGCTGGAAATATATGCTGTTTGCATAATTTGCATTGATACTATCTACTTGTCAAAATGCATAAGGCTCACTGTACTTGATGCTTTGTTACCCCTTCTCCTTTTGAGTTAAAAATGTCAGTTCCATTTAAGTATATCTAAGTGAGCTGACGACCATGCGTTCTGGACTTCCATTCATTGTTATCACAAAACATTCCTGTCTGCATTACAGAAACATGTCACATACAACCCTGATATGTAAATCTCACAAAAAAACTATGAGCCTTGAAATCTTTAACCCGTATTTTGGGGGACCTTCAGTCGACTTGCATAGGCAACTTATATTCACTGATCCTAAAACTATGCCTACAACATATTACAAGTTGAAAGCTTGGGGGGCTTAAATTAGCTGAAGTCTGAAACTAAGATTTAGATAAAGTCTAAAATATGTGACAGGCAACGTTCTGATTGTTTACGCACGTTAGCCAGATCTCTGGTTTAGTGAAGTCTAGTTTTAATGTGAAGTCATACACAAATGGGTAATACATACACACGGTAAGTCAAATTGGTTAAACAATACTGTAGGAGATGTGCGTTTAATTTGTCATAATTTATGTAAATATTGAATGCATATTGGTGTTTCTCAGTTTCTGTCTTTTTGTTATATTTCCAGTTATAACATCTGTATCTACCAGGGAATACACAATAGAGGTCCCAGGTGGGGACTCGGAAACGTTCACCTATCAGTGGAAACAGACCATCTCTTTCCAGGAATGCTCTCATAATCCAAATGCCCCAGTTCTTCCTGCCATACAGCAGCTTTCAGTGGACAGAGTATTTGTTCTGTACAATAAAAACGAGCAGATCCTCAGATATGCTTCCAGCAACTCCATCGGATCAATTAGTGGTGAGTCTGCATGCTTCTAATGAAGTTCTTTTCACTTAGCTTTTATGTGTGTTTTAAATCTTTTCCACACAAGAAGCAATGGAATTATTTGAAATTGGCAAACAAATGGTCTACATACACGATACTATTCATCTCTAGATCTTGACTGCTTTCTACTGGAGTAGAAATTCTACAAACTTCTAGCCTAGTTTCTCTCATTGTAGTCTTTTAACTCATCATAATCTTATTTCTGTCCCCAGCGCTCTACTGATGTGTTCTTCATCAAATAACATATAGTCAAATGCCATTTTTCATTACACATCTCCCTACAGCCTTTAACACTACCATCTTCTAGATTAAATCCTGTATTTTGAGTTCCTCCTGCAATGTCTATCTCAAGCCTTTGTCGAACTACGTCCGAGAACTTCTATACTTTGGGGTTCCGAATTATATAGCTATCTTTATCGAGCGGCGCGAGAGAAATCAGACACACAGACAGGAGTGTATGTGTAATAAGATCTCTGCATTATCTATATATATATAAATTTTCTCGCAAAAACATAAAATAATGTCCTATTCTAATCCAGTCACTTTACGTAAAATAGCAATATGTCCCTATAAGGCAACGTGTTTACAGTGTAACAGGAATGGAGCGTGGGCAACAGATACTTGTTACTTCTGCAATATATTTTTACCTAGTTTCAGCTGAAACCGATTTTATTTGGAACACTGTGGTCGTGCATATTTGAGAGACCCAAATGTGGGAAAAAGCTCATCTTATATTTCTTAACATCTTTCTCCTACTGCTTTCTGTTTGAGTAACTTCTGGCTAAATTATGGGGCTTCTGCTCTCCTCATGCTTCAATCCTCTCTCAAAGGCATCTCAAAGTCTGAACTATTGGTTTTTAGTATTTTACATTTTTGTCACCATCAACAGTTTCACAGTTCATTCAATGGCCCAAGTTGCAAGAGCTTTATGCTTGACTCTACTAGCCATGTTCTTGTGTTGAACACCTCATTAGTTTTTGCTTTCCTTGTTAAGTCTCCACATTGCTGCAGCTCCCTTCTATCTGCACTATCCTTCTTCTGTCTTTCACCTCTGCAGTCTGAATATTTCTACCAGAGTCTACCAAACCCATCTCTTCATCTGCTGCTCCACTGTGTCGGTCACATCAGACCTTGTAAAACATTAATTTCAGACATATCATCTGTTTTGGATATGCTATAGCATTTGAAAACCTTTGGAAATAAGTTTAACCATCCATCAAAAGACGTCTTAGACAACATTCAAGAGCTAGTGGTAAAGAAACCTTCCATCCTTTTTTTATTTATTTTCTGCTTCCCAAATTACTGGAAAAATTAGACTCATGATCTATCTGAATGATTTTAGTAGACCCCAGTTCAACTCTGCAAACTTTGAAGTCTACACTGAAGGTGTTAGCCCAAGAGGTTTTTTTGGCCTCCCTGGACCACCACTGTGCCTTTTTTTTCAGACAACCTCACAGACGTTTTCATGTTGCCCTGCCTGGTCCAGAACGACGCATACAGTACACATCCCTAAATTTCCCCAGTGGACCCTGCAACTTTATAGCCAAAATATATTCATTAAAAAAATATGTTGATTTCACATGCAGAAATGTGCATCTTCAAAGAAAAAACATAGGTCAAGATAGTTAGAAAATAGTATAAAACTGTTTTTGTGTGCAGCTAAACTTGAACTTTATACAAGGAAAACAAATAATTGTTCAGAACATTCTGTTTCTTTTGGCCGGACGACACATTTACACATTCATGTGTTTGTAGTACTCCTATGACAAGGGTGGTGTAACTCTTATTGGTGCCTAATCCTTGTTTAGGAGGGCTAGTATGACCTTTACCCTCATCTGGATGACCATTTTTTCCAGATTGATTGACATAAGAATGGACTTTGTGTCCCAAATATTAGTCTCTTGAAAGTATGTGTTCTCGTAAAGTATCAACTTTGTGTTAAACAGGGCAAATTTGGCAGGCACACGCGCTCAACTGTTTTTTTGTGGCAGGGGAATGGGCACTCTACTTTATTGTTGACAATAATGTGTTTCCTCCTCAGAGGGCTCAGAGGAATCAAATCGGAACCCATGTTATATTGGTACTCATGGCTGCGATACGAACGCCTTGTGTCGTCCAGGCCAAGGAAATCAGTTTACATGTGAATGTTCACCTGGCTTCCGCGGAGATGGAAGAGCATGTTACGGTAAATATAGTTTATTAAGCACGCAACGGAAATGTTTGTCATATGTAATTTCTTTCTTTCCAAACTAGAAGAAAATATGTGAGATTTTTTTAAAAAGCGGTAAAAGGTTTATTCACTTAACTGGGAGTTATGGGGACAGTTAAAGCAATTTATAATGCCACTTAACCACGTGATATGTTGGGTTTACGCATTAACTTTATCTTGCAATAAGGCCTCTGGTGCCCCCTGCACAATGTATACTTAATTTCCCTTATCACGGAAGGAACTTAAGCCGTAGCAAACATTTTTGGCAGCTCTCACAATTCATGCGTAATTGAATAAATCAGAGAGCAATGTGTTTGACACTGTCTAATTAGAGTCACTCGATGAAAAAAGGTTACATTTACTTGGCACTTTATGTTGCTTTTTGTACTGTTGCAAAAGTCGGTTTACCTGTTTTTGTAACTGTGATTTTTACACTTTCCTTGTGTACTGGTTAAAGCTCTGTTTTTGTGTTAAATGTGTACGGGAGTCACTTGCCTTTTGCTGCATGCAAATTGGTGCAGGCATTCTTTAGTTATCAGACATCTCCCTGATTTAACTCCTCCCCCAGCTGCCTCTATTGAAAACAGGAATCATTTGTATGTACACTTCCTGCACATGCTCATTAGCACTCCTGGTCTACTTAACGGGAGTAGCAGCAGTAAATCACAGTGTGCTTCCTGAACACTGAGTTTTGCTGCCATAGACATGCTGCTGCAGTCACTTACAAATGGACGTGCCGCTGAGCATGTGCAGAAGGAATGCTTCCTGCCTACACTTAGTTTCAGTAGAGACAGCTTAATGTAACTTGCTAGTGTCCATAGTCACCTAAAATAAAGGTTCCTGCATGGTGGCAGTATGCCGAACCAACTGTCTGATCCCTGCTTAGATTTTTTTTTATAACTGTGATAACTTGTCTTTAAAACAAATCCGTGGCTATAAATATTACATATCTTATTTATGAATACTTTCATTTATTTTTTCTTAAATATAATGCATGTTCCCTGTGTAGTGGTAGTAGTATGTAGCAGTAGTATGGTAATGGCATGAGGTTTAACGTACCACCCAACATCACTGGAAGCCCAAGGGGAACACGGGGGCAATAGGGGTAGAACATTGGTTTCCATCCACCTCAGAACCTATGAAAGCAGAGCTCTTGTAAATATGCATCAGTAGTGCAGTTTTATAGCAAAATTGCTAAAAAAAAAACCTGGAGTATAGACTCTCCTCTATTTATTGATCCTAGATGTTGATGAATGCCAGGAACAACCAAACATTTGTGGAAGCAACTCATTGTGTAACAATCACCCTGGGACATTTCGATGCGAATGCATTGATGGATACCAGTTTTTAGCAGACGGCAAGACATGTGCAGGTACGTATACTCTGCTTTCTATAGTGGTCATTCATCAGAAATTTTGGGGCCTAGTGCAAACTTCTGTTACTGGTATACCTTTTGCCTTCTTGTTTAACATCCTAACTATTTTATTTACCACTTCTATTTTTTCCTTTGTTGTTCTTTTGATCTTTTCATTTCCATTGGCTGCCCTTTGTTCTTCCTGTCTTCCATATCTAATTGTTTGTATTATCCAAAGGTTATTTTGCAAAAAATACCTTTTTTTTAAACGTTTGCCATGTGTTCATGTCTTGGTTTTGTAAAGGCTTTGGTAAAATGTCAGTATGTTCAGTATGTTCTAAGATGCACTATTGTGTTAACAGTGAGTACTGTAGATTAAATGATTGCAACACAACACTGTTTATGTCGTAATGTAAAAAGCATGTGTGTAAATCCCAAAAGACCTTGCATTATAATTGAAATATTTATTGTTGGCAAGTCAGAGATTTTAAACCCCTGGGATGTTACTTACAACGTTATGATGTGATTATATTTAAACTCATGTCTAAACAATTATATACAGCACAGAATACATATTAATGACATTGTCATGATTAAAGGGTGGTGGTATTCAACAAAATGAGTTTTCAGTGCTGATACACAAAACATTGCTAACATACAATGTACGGGTTTGATAATAATGTGATACTGAAATCCCAACCCATTCCATTCCAGAGTTGGATCACTTACACTAGTCATCTTAGCTTGAAACATGATTACATTTTCTGGTATACTCTATACCAAAAAGCTTCCACGTTCTAGTTTGATAATCATCATATTCATTGTAAAGTTTAATTGTAAACATAGAAGGATTTTTCCTTTTTAAAGTATTGCTGTAGCTCAGAGCATCACGGCTGATGCCAATTTAAGCACCCCTCAATGCCTACTAATGTGGCTGACATCAACATGAAGTTAATTGGATCAACTTAGGAAATGTTATTTTGTGGGTCAGAGGGGTAAACCAAAATGTATTTCACTTTCAGTCCTGGCCGTTCATAATCAGTGTGCCCAATAACGTTCTATCCAACACATGTTGACCAGTAAGGCTTGCATAGAATACTTATTAAAGGAAAAACATAGTGTTGTAAATAGTATCTTGAGTCTTTGTTATGTTTGTAGATCTGCTGCTAAGTCACACACAAAAACATAATTTCTGATACTGAAAGCAAATATGCCCATCACTACCCAGCCTCAGTGTAACATATTTCTGTTACTCAAACACATCCGCCAGTATAGTGGAATAAGCCATTAACTGACGCAAATCCTCGGAATAAAAATACAGTCGGTTGTTGGGGATTTAAGGAAGAAATGAAGAATTATATTTAATATAAGAGAGATGTGTCGCCTACATCTTACTGGTCCCAAATGACTAGCATCTCTCAACTGGTTGATTTAGTACATAAGCCACACTTTGTTATAGGATAAGCAGATATAAAGTGTAAAAATGAACTGTTAACTGTGTCGTATTTACTTTACCAGCTGTGGACCTTCCTACAAACCACTGCTTAACTGGAACACACAACTGTGATATACCAGAGCGTGCGCGCTGCATATATACAGGTGGCTCCTCATACATCTGTGCCTGCTTGTCAGGATTTTCTGGAGATGGACGGTCTTGTGAAGGTATGTGCTGGAATCTTCTCTTTAGTTCATCTCTATGACATTTGTATCAAAATGACTTTGTAAGAAGATAAAATCCTAAGAAAAATACCTTTTTTTGCAAACAGGGTTATGAAAACGAGTTTCCTGAGGTTTATTTCATAAAGAATTAGTTGCTGGTACATTGCTACAGCATAATAACAGTTACCTCATTAAAGAAACATTAATGTTAACTTTTTAATATGCTTTTCCATATGTTAAGTTCACATTGCCGCTTTTAGTTTAAAGCCATTGTGCTGAATTGTATGCCAGTTGGGTTTAGTCTGCCAGGAGGGAAAGAATTTGGAGTGCCTTCAATGCGTCCACACATGCACCCAACTTTTTGTAACCCTGCACGGCCATGACAGTAAACCAGATTTGTTTATGGGGAAAGAAGGGCGTCAGTGAGGCATTACTTCAACGTCGTCCTTTCATCGTCCTTTCAACGATGTATGATGGAGGATCAGGGATCAGTTTAGCCCAGGTTAGCTGGGCCTCAAAAGGCAGCTTTTGGAAGCAAAAATGGGGCAGGACTTCATACCCACTTGAGTTTCCCAGCATGAGGGCCTTGAAAGTTTGTAAGCATGCCGCTTGTTCACTGAGGGATAATAATTGTCGAGGCTTTGGAGTTTAAAGATGCCAAGTCATCAAGCTCCTTACATTTCATATTCATATTAAACCAGAATCAGAATACTAATGTTAACAGGAAACATTTTATAATTTCAAAAACACTTTATTTATGTTGCAGATATTGATGAATGCCAGACCAGCCACTGCCATTCAGATGCTGTGTGCCATAATACTCCAGGATCTTTTGCATGTGTTTGTAAACCGGGGTACCATGGAAGTGGAGAAGAGTGCTTTCCTGGAGGTATGCTGTGAATATAATCCTCATTTGTCATAGAGAATAAATATTTGTGTAATTTCGTTTGTTTACAATGGTTACTCAGTCATTTACCCATCCCCCCCCTTTCCAATGTACTGTGGAATGTACAATCCATCTGTAACAAATTAAATATGGCTCATGGTGTGCACGTATGCACTACTACTACTACTACTACGATATAAAGAGGGGGTGTACTAATACTGGGAAAAGACTCAAGGAGTTTTTATGTAACTTTGGTTTTATGCATTGGAATCTTTAGAACAAACAAAGATTTTAATGCGAAAAAAAAACACAGATACAAAGTGAAAAATATAAATTTTCATATGTAAAGAAAGTTAGGAAAGGAATATGAGATTGTGGATCTACTTAGTCTTGATACCCACATATACAATATATTTAAATGACACATAAGCATTATGAAGGTGCTGTTTCAGTTTGTTAACACGTTAATGGCACTCACTAATATGTCCAGCCAGTTTTCGCACATACATAATTTGTTGCCTCTGGCTTTAAAGAGACCCCCGGGCTGGCCCAGGTTATATTAGCTGGTCAGCATGCAGGAAAAAAATGTCTGATCCCTCCAGAGCATTCAACGATCAGAATTTGCGACATCGAAACATCTAAACACTGAAGGGTTAAACATGTAAAATAATACATAAACCTTTAAAGGGACGGTTTAGTGTCCACTATAAAAGAATGCATATGAAAGTACCGTGTAAGTACTTTAATATGCATTCTTCCAAAACAAAAATGAAGGGGCAAATGCATATTGCAAGATGGACCACACAAAACTTTATTGCATTAAAGTGTATTTGATCACTGGAGTGTCCCTTTATGAAGCTGTTTTAGTTTCTGTGGCAACACCCTATCAGTGCCTGCTCCTGGGCCACATGACAATTGTGTTGTCTCTTTAAGTCAAATTGTTATGTTACCAACTGCTTGTTATGTCCTGTCTACCCATTGTACAGCTCTATAGAATTTGATGCGCTATATAAAACAATAAATAATAATAATAATGTGCTTGTGGCATAGATTGTGAATGGGGCAAATGTTTTTGAGTCATTATATCTGGGAAGGGTTTCCTTTTCCCAGAGTAATAGAAATGCAATGTATAATAAACCAATGCAGAAGTAGTAAAATAGCTACTGGAATAACAGGAAAATCATAATGTGTCCTTTCATGATATACAGGCCTTATCGTTCCCAGTTTCACTTCCCAAATGTCATATGATCATTGGAATTACATATCACATAGATAATACCGACTATTTTTGGTGCTCGGTAGTGTATCTTCTAGAGTCATAATTTAAGGATTACTTCCTCCGGACTGATTCACAACACAGGAACATAGATTATCTGTATTTGTTAATTGTGCAGGGTCATTAAAATGAGCTGAGATTTAAGTAATGCAGAACATGGCATCTTACTTGCTCATTTTCAGCAGGGCTGGCACTAGGTTTCCTAGCTCCATAGGTGAACTATGTATCCAGTGGTCCATCCTCCATATCCTTGCTTGTTAATAAATATAGGAGACAACCACATGGCCGTGCTCTCCAGAGTCTCCTTCATTTTTAGACCTGGTTGTAACAGTAACTGATTTTGTACCAGTATTCTGCTAATTGGTTTTCAGTCCCTGTACTTGTTACACAAAGAGCCTCTTGTTATCATAACTTCACATCACCATCATACAGTATATCCATCTAGGCCAGCTTTTACTTTTTCTTGGAAGAAGCATTGTGCTTGGCCCAGCTTTGTAATTTTTGTCACCATAACATTATTTTTTGGTGACCTAGAATTCATTCTGATGATGTTTCTTGAATAAATTCCCTTTCAAATTTAATATAATAACTATTATACATATATATGTAAATAAAATCAACTTTCACCTCTTAAGGCTTTTGTTGTGGTTGAAAGCGACAACATGCGTGTTTTACCCTTGTGGACTTGTGGACTAGGATAAAGTTGTGTCAAAAAATATGTTTTGCTCCTCCAAGTACAGGGTGGACCTACGCAGTGCCTGGATGTGCACACATGTGAGTAGGTAGACCACAGCTACTGGTAAACTAAACAAGGAGGGCTTCTAAGTGAAACACTTTCTCAGTGATTCCTACAGAGGCAAAAATGGCCATGAATACTCTCTGGACCAGTCCACTCCACTTTGGTACTCAATAAATTGGTGTTAGAGAAGGGCACACATATACATTACAAACCGTTTTAGGCATATTTACAGCATATTGTCGTCAAAGTATACCATTTTCTTTATTCAATAGTAAAATATATTTACTCTCATGCCAATAACATCAAAAAAACGAAAATATGCCGCTCTGCATAGACATTTTCTTTGGTGTTGCGGAAACATGATTTTTTTTTCTCTATACAGAGGAAATCATTATGCATGAGTTATAATGTATTACCCGATTTATTGCCAGAAACCTTTACCCTCTGAATATTTGAGTTCCGGCCAGCTGTACTGTTCAAGATTCTGAATCAGTTTACATTGTAGGGTATTTCTGCTTCATTGCTGCTTGTGAAAGCACACTTGCAGATTAATATCCTGAAAGGCTAAATGGATACATCTAACAAAAAGAATGCTTTAATAGTAAAAAATAAAAATTCCATTAAAGTAATTGGACAATACAAATCCCATATTTTAAATATAGGAAAAAAAGCAAGTAAGAAGTAAGTCCCTCAAAAAATCAATGCTTAGACGCTCAGTTATTAATGATTGAGAAAGCAGTTGGAGTGAATGAATGATGATGGAGCCGCTACATCCCAGGCATGCATAGGCAGGAACAACTGGTGCTTCTTTACCTCCTGTAAGCAACAGCCAGTTGTCATGGTCATTAAAAATGTTATTGATACCTGAACTCTTAAAAGATAAGCATATACATAATATAAAGTTTATACAGCTTATCTGCTTAAGGGCTTATTTAGAAATGTTTAAAACAGGGGATTTAAGGACAAATCATGGATTGGGACTTATTATAGTAGTCAACATGTCTAATTATAGCGCTTTCTTCTATACAGTAACCAGCATAAATCATTGTTGCACAACCGGTTGCCTGTGGGCCAGATGTTGCCCTCAAAAGATTTTTTGTTCTGCTCCCACCTACCCCATTGCATTAAAAGCATATGATGTCCGTTGTATTACACCATTAATGTAATCATTTCTACCCTAAAGCTATGCTTCCCGTTGCATTAAAGCACTCACGGTCCATTGATTTACACTATTAGTGTGCTTCCGAATTCTATGTGGCTATAGGCATTAAAAAGTTGGATTTTGTGAACATCACAGCAGTTGTTGGAAACTGATAATTTGAATGTTTACATAAGTATCTGTAAACTGGCTGGAGGCACATGGAGCTCGCTCTCTGTTTTACAAGACAACTAGCGAGGAACTTCCTGCCTTGGAGGAGATAAAGGAGGGTTGAAGGAGGGTTGCCAGATGGTGTTGGTTAGAATATTGGAAATATATTTCAGATAGCTTAGGATTTTAAGAAGCCGTGGCCATACTATTATTTCCTGGACAGAATCTCAACTCAGACTGTACAGTCAAGTCTAAAGCAAAGCTTATTTTCCTTTTTTTGTTTCTGGATAAACAAATACTGAGCTGGACAGAAGAATCAAGTACTGCAAAGTTTAGTTCAAAACACAAATGATGGCAGTGCTATATCTATGTTTATGCTATATTTATGTGAGGAGCTGCTCATGGCCTGTCCCAGGACAGTACCCAACAACCTCCCGGGACCAGGGTCTCCACACTAGGCACAGACCTTCTTGGTGTAATGGGTTGTTTAGATGGGATAAATGAGGTCTCTGAAACAGACTCGTGGAGCAGTGGTGCACCACAGAGCCCAATCGCCAGGGGCTTCGGCTTTCCAGACCTGAAACTCTAGCCCTAGACAGAATATGACAATGACTGATGTCCCTATTCGTTAACGGGGAGGTTGCAGGAGAGTTAAATATTTCAATTCCCTGAATTCAATATGCCAAGCCATGCTGGTCTGGTCCGGCCTTGTATGATAGATGTATAATATATGGGGATTTCCTGATTTCTCACCATATAAAGTATTTGTCTTCATAATACATAATAATATTAATATTGAGTATTTGAAAATTCGAGCCTTTGTGCAAATTCACAGTTTAGTGATTAGCCCCCGGAAGCTAGGACACCCCAGCCTGAAAATGACACAGAGAAAAAGACGTTTTAAACAAAGTGCAATAGAATTCTGCTGTCACTGACGGCATTATTCCTTGACATTGTTGTGAATTGACTTGATTACTTAAGTAAGTCATTGCCCTGCACCGTCAAACTCTCTTTGCTTTTTCTCCTCAAATTAAAACATATAAAATATTTTTAAGGTGGGCCACAAAATATAAATGTATAACTTAAAGCTTAGAGTATTAGGAGTAGATTTGACTTTTGATTGGAGCTGTAGTAATATTTATGCTGCCATATACTGTAGTGTATATGATGAAAAAACATGAATAGAACATAGCAAAACAGATTGTAACAAAACTATCCCACATTTGTAGTTTTTCTCTTTTTAAGAAGAAAACAGATGTTTGAGGTTTAGTGTTTTTACTCACACTAGTGGGTGTATTTTCTAAACATTAAGTTACAATTGGTTTCACGAGAATGATTTGTATTATTGAATTAAAAAATGCTTTTCTTATAGGACTGGGTAGAGCCCAGTTAAATGAATAGTACCATCAAAAGTGAAACTTGTTTGTGTTATTTGGCTTTTTTTATTTTTTGTTTTGTATTTTTATACAGTCTGCTTCCTAAAATACTTTTATGCTTATGAAGGGCCAACACCGGCAGGATTCCGCAGCAATAAATGACCCTGTATAATGCATAATAGTGAAGTCAATGAGTTGTCTGCTGGCAATTCTTCCTTGTGTCTGGGTACCCGAAACCACATAATGGACATTAGTTTAATGGTTTCAGACCAGTTGAGCCCATTCTGTGAGTCATGAATTGGTAACCATGGGCAGATGTTAGGGACAAAACCAAGACCAGAGACACCGGATATTTTAGAGAGGAGCAGTGGAGAAGAACCTGCCATGTGTGTATGGTACTACAAGTGTGCCCTTAATGTAAATCTACACATTTGTAAACCTCCCCATATCCAATGGTTGCCTGGTTTAAATTATGACATATTATGAACAAGCCACAGCAGTATGTTGGCATCAGGAATGCCTATTCCCAGATCTGGTGGCAAGATGTTGGAAATTGTGGTTGTTATTTTCTAAGCCACATGCATCAGGATTCCTCTCTGCTGTTGCATAAACACAATTGTTTATAACATCACGATTAGTGAACAATGTCATGGAAAGTCCTCCAGCCCCCTATTCAAACAAGAAGGGGTTGTATATTTCTCTGTTAGCATCGTTCCTTTCAAAAACCATATGTCCCTTAACATTTTGCTTTACTTTATGTTGTAATTAGTGTGTTTCAAGAAACAGGGCATTCCATAGTTACATTCAACTCAAGTAGAATTGTATATGACAAATACCATATTTATACTGGAAAGCTAAGGGTTTCCATGATTGATTATTCTTGTTCAATGGCAAAAATGGGAAAACCTAGCACAACAGTTATTTCTCTGTCCTTACCTTACCCAGAAATACATGGAAAAACAAAAGTGGTACGTAATTTATTGTGGGCATCACTTAACCAACATATTAGAAGATTTGCTTTGTTGGTATACTCAAGGAAAATTAATCCCAAAAAGTGGGCATTTTGGTTAACCACATTTCAACTCAGAATATCACAATATTTTGTGTGTCATGGGTTAGAAAGTTTTATCATTCCTAATATAGTTATCAACAACTGTTTCTATTTATGGTTATTTACAGGGTCAGAGAAGACTAAATGCCAGCTCCATCAAGAAAGTGTCCTAGGCTCGGTCTCTCCAAGGGGTCCTCGGCCAGTGGGACTGTTTGTTCCACAATGTGATGAAAATGGCAATTTCAGCCCAAGACAGTGTCATGTTAGCAGTGGATATTGCTGGTGTGTGGATAGAGATGGCAATGAGCTAAATGGAACCAGAACAGGCCCTGGAGTTATCCCACCATGTAAGCTGACAAATTACAGAGGTCTTATCTTTGGGGTTACTTAACTAGTAGTTTGTAGAAATGGCTTTTTCCTAAGGAGGAATCACATTTATTCAAGGAAATCCCAGCTCTACGGGTCATTTCTTTATACTTTTCAGTTGGGGCACCTATATAATTTATGCACAGTGGTGACTTGTACAGGCAATACCACTAAACATCCAGAAAGTTCTTTCACCTGTTTTTGTTACAGGAAGTATGAGTAATTGCTTCCTTAATGTATTTTGTAGGGCTGTTGAAGAATAGAAACTGTTCTCTCTATACTGTACATGATGAGATTTCAATCTGTGCTCAGCAGCTTAGCTGAACATTACATTCATTGTGTCCCCACAGGTCTTGACTCAGTTACGCCTCCTCCTCCAGTTGGGCCAACTCCTAGACCAGATGTTGTTCCTTTGCCATCAGGAACACATTTGCTCTTTGCCCAAAGTGGGAAGATTGAACATGTTCTGCTAGAGGGAAACAACATGAAGAAAACAGATGCCAAAGCTTTACTTCATATCCCAGTGGGTATTTTTTAGCTATAAACAATGATGATGGTTCATCATTGAAATTGAAGCTTAACAACCGATATGGAGTAAAAATGCATGCATTAAAAATGTGTTTAAGAAAGAAGTATGTTTGATATTAATAGCATCATTTTCACAATCATTCCTGTGCAGAATCATTGTTAGTTCAGATAATGTATACTGTACATGTTAATATTTCCCATCATGTTTTTGGAATTTAATATATACCTCCTATACTGCTTTACTACAATGAGGGCAAATCTTCACTGCCCAGTGATAAGGCCAGCAGTAACCTTGTAGTATGCCTATGAGGACCCATGTGACCAAAATAGGTTAGTGGCATGTGATGCAGACATCCCAGCTGTCCTTGTTTTTATGGGATAGTGTTGCCCCATAGACTTTTTCCAGCAATAGGGCTCACATATGGGCCACCATGCTGTGAAATTGATTACATTGTAATCTAATGTAGTATTTCAATTATATGATGATACGGTATGACTTTTTTAATTTGAGGTCAACAATACTATAAGTAAATCAAAACCAATCTTTTTATTTTACCCATCCTATATTTTGTACTTTGGTTCACAAAATGACATGAAGTGTATGTAACTATGTCTTTTACAGGATAAAGTCATCATTGGAGTTGCGTATGATTGTGTTGACAAGATGGTGTACTGGACAGACATTAGTGGACCTTCCATTAGCAGAGCTAGCCTAAGCGGTGGTGAACCAACAGCCATTGTCAAAACAGGTACTTAATAATATTTGTAGATGTAGACAATACATAAATCCTGTACAAAAGATGTGTTTAACCCCTTCAATCCCAGGGGTTTTTGGTACCTCAAAGCCCAGAGCAATTTTGCCATTTTTGGGGTATGTCGGTTTAGCGATTATTCTCTGTTCCTGTGAATAGTGTACGCATGTAAACTATATATTGTTTTTTCAAGGAGAGATAGAGCTTTCGTTTGATACCATAGTTGATTGATTAGCTGAAAATTTAGAATGAGAAATTTAGTAAAAACTAGCGAAGATTAGAAAAATAAACTAATTTTTTTTTACATTTTCCCTCTGAATCCTCACAAAATTAGGTAAAGTGATGGAAAATCCCCTCCAAGTTTATTAATTCAGGTGTCCTGATTTCAGAAATACCTAATTTATATAGATTTTCCAGACTTTCCCAGCACCAGGGAGCATACTATAAGGTGTACAACTTTGTGTAATTTTTATGCCTATGGCTTAACGGGTTTGGGGGTTGTGAACGGGGGCAGGAGGGTTATACTGGCTAGATGTTATGCTAGGGCAATGGGATGTAAGGTTTTTTAAAGAATTTTTTTATTATCTTTTTTTATATATTTGTTTAAAAAAAAATTATTTAATTTTTTTTACATTTTTTTGTATTTTTTATATTTTTTTTTTTACACAGTAATGGTAGGAGGTCCTCCTAGGGACCTCCTGAACATGCCAGTGATGTCACAGTGACATCACAACTCACATTATATTTTTTTTTTATTATTTATATTATTATTTTAATGATTTATTTAATATTATTTTTTAAATGAATTAACTTTTTTTTTTTCAGCTTTTCACTTACAGGACGGGAGGGGGAGTGAGAGAGATGGTTTCTCACTCCCCTCCCCACGATCCCCCTGCACCGATCACACTGTGATCTCTATGCAGGTCCTCACAGACCTGCATAGAGATCGTAGCGTCTCTGTGCCTCATCGGAGGGCAGGATATCCCCGCAGGGTTACGTCAGCAGTGACACAACCCGGAAGGAAATGCCCGATCGCGCCTTTGCAACTGGCTTCTGCTGTCAGTGGGGACGCTGCACGAAGGGCTGGACGTACCGGGACGTCCATAGGGGTTTCTTTGTGGGCGTTTTTTGGACGTCTCGGTACGTCTATAGGGGAACGAAGGGGTTAAAAAAATGGTGTGTATACTTCTGTTAGAAATGTATCATTGTAATAAACATACATATAGGTGCGTGTTGTTGCTTCTGTGTCATTGAGGAGGGTAACTCAGTTAATTAAAACCATCTTGAAAGCATGCAATTTACTTTAGTTATCTTATGATAATATAGTGTTATCAGAGGAAGCCCAACATTTCTGAGGATGTCTCTTTACCTGATGTGTTTCTTCATCAGAGAAAATGATTAGCCACTCTTACATTGCACACTATAAAAAGACAATAGGTATTACAACTGGATATATTTGTGCTTTTTACAAGAGCGCTCAAATCATCACAGAATTAATGAATTCAAATGAATCCAATGGGTTGGGGGAAGATGTGAAAATTCTGCTTGCATGAAAAGTAACGCAGGTATAACATATACATTGTGGTAGCCATATTGTTAACAAATGGTTTGTTTTTGACATTAAGTGTAATTTCTCGATTTTGTAGTGTTCTAGTAAACAACTCTTATCAAGGAAAATGTGAAGTTTGTTGCCAGTAATTGTTTCATTACAGATCTTGGAAGCCCTGAAGGAATAGCTGTTGACCATCTGGGCCGTAATGTTTTCTGGACTGACTCTGTGTTGAACAGAATAGAAGTGGCTAAGCTAGATGGAAGTAACCGTCGAGTATTATTCGATACAGAACTTGAAAACCCAAGAGGAATAGTTGCAGATGCTGCTAAGGGGTATATTTGTGTTTCTAAACATATTACGTTTCTGTTCCTGAAGTTTTTCAATTGTATTATCACTTATATTTACTTATTGGACAGTATAAACGTGAGCGCTAAACCCGTTAGCGAACAAGAATTAATTCATATACAATGTCATGAAGGTTTTATGAAACCATGTGCAATATTTTTATCCTGGGTTATTTTACTTTACACATTCGGCATTGTGATTTTGCTTGAGTTATTATTTTAATAACTCAGCTATTATTCACCCACTGACTATGCAGTGAAACAGCTACCACCTTTCTGAAAAGGCACCTTGTGGAATACTTGCCAGATTATTTTATTTTTTTTTCTCTTACAGAAATCTGTATTGGACTGACTGGAACAGAGTTGCCCCTAAGATTGAGACTTCATATTTAGATGGAACTAACCGGAGAATTCTTGTAAAGGATGACCTTGGACTTCCTAACGGGCTCACTATCGATCCTTATTCTTCCATGCTTTGTTGGGTTGATGCAGGTAAATTCCAGAGTGCTAGTGGAAAGACTGTTTTTGAAATTAAGGAATTTATTTAAAAATTTTTTTTACCCTCTAAATATTTACCTATAAGAAGGTAAACGAGTGGAAAAAAATTATATTGCAAACTTTTTGATATTGGATATTTGATACCTGGACATTAACCACTAATGATATGCTTTCCTGCTTTGGAAATCTGCCAGGGCCCCTTCAGACTACCCAGAACTTTACTGAGACCCTACAAAAATTGGAAGGAATATTTTCATAATATAAGTAGTCTTTGTAGCCTTTATATATTCTGATAGAGGTCACTTTGTGGACTGACAAGCTTGATACCCACTGCAGAATAAATTTGTATCATCTATCTATCTATCTATCTATCTATCTATCTATCTATCTATCTATCTATCTATCACACTTGGATGCATCTTTGAACTTCATGAAAATAGTAGTTGGAATTATGTATTTCGAGCCATAAAATTAGTAGGTTAATTTAGAAAAAATATGATGGTAATAGTTTCAAATACAATACCAACGTAGTAGCAAGTGGCATAGTTTTTTAGCGTACATGTAAAAAAATATTGATTCGACAGTGGACAGTTATATGTCAATGCACAACACATTTTTTGTTACTTTATTTCAGGCTTTTTAAAAAAGAATATACCCTGGAAACTTGCAGTGTAGCCTGTTTTACCTGCTAGCAAAAAATGATCTGCAAGACGTTTCCAAAAACGTTACAGCGGCAGATTATTTTATGTGTATTATATATGTACATCATACTATAATAGATTTTAGAGTCAGCATTATATTCTCCATGCCTATGGAAATTCAGTGGTACCTCTATTAGTCTGGCATTACTGGTGTTTTTTCCACCACTGCTGTAATAGTACATTGGCATGATTCTTGTGCCACCCATCAGATGGTTGGTAAATGACATCTAATTGCAACACTGAATGTGCTAACTCTAATTGCACATAAAGTGCTAATTTTTCATGCACTTTAACCCCTTAATGACAAAGCCAGTACATGTATGGGCTCAAAATGCATTGTTTTTAATGGGTTTAGGGACTGATCATTGTCCTTAAGGGGTTAATGTATTATGTTTTTCACAGGCAATCCTGCAGGGCCTTTACAAAAAAAACCCTTAATTTTTTGGTTCAGTTATCTTATCTGCACTCTGAAACCATATCTAAATTCATTACGTACTTTGACATACATGGCTTCCCACTCACTTAGTTAGAAATGCATTTTTCAAACAAAAACATCATTTATGAACCACACAAAAACAAAACTGTTGGTAACAGGAACCAAGAGAATGGAATGTATGAACCCAAGTCAGCCTGTCCGACGAAAGATTGTTGAAGGCATCCAGTATCCCTTTGCTGTAACAAGTTATGGGAAGAATTTGTATTACACAGATTGGAAAAGGTACGTTATTAAAAAATGCATAATCTATCGCGTTTTACGTGTTTATAATTTACGTTGCTATGGTGATAATATAGCAATATGTTTTAAAAATGTACGCCAAGGCCACTTCGTACCCATAACACGGTGTATGCCCCATTCTTTTAGTCTCATGGATGGTTTTTGATAGTTATACCTATCTCTATCACAGTCACTATGATGCCAGATAGCGTGTGACAGCTCCATGAAGAAGACTAGGCAGTTACGCAAGAATTCTTGCGTGAGTTGTGTCATACATTACAAGCCCATACATTTTTATAATTATATTCAAGGGTGCCTTTGCACATCCCTGTAGAGATACATATTCAGAGAGCAGCTCCTGCTGGGTTTTGGACATCTGTGAAAGCAATAAAGATCACATTTCACAGGCTACCCTTGGTTAAAAATGGCTCAGCTTTAAGTGGATCTGTTACCTGAAAATAAGTTCTAGGTATAGAACCTAAGGAATGGGATGATGCTTAGCTAAATCCATCAAGCATAGTTTCACAGGAAGGCTATTTTTTATTATAACTATCAAACTAATATATATTGTAATAAAAAAGTGACACAAGTTGGCAACAGGCCCTCTTTAAGGATTAACTGGTGAAACAGTGACAACTTGTGGATAATGTGCTAAATACATGTTTTTTTTTTTTACTGTGCTTTCCCTCATGAGTTACTTCAAATTAGATTTTATTTAGTACCGTAAGTTAGACATTGTGTCATGGAGAAAACAAAAACATACATTGCTTAATATAAGGGTTAGTGTGGGCCAGAGTTCACTAAAACAGAACGGGCAGGGTATTTGCCAACTATAAAATGTAAGTTCTCGAGGTAATACAATAAAGAAATATATGCATAGAAATATACGCATGATGGAATAACAATGCCAGGCCTGTGAGTTGGGTTTCTATTGTGTAAGCTGGTAAATAAAAGATCGCTTATGGGAAGTAATTGTCCCATGACATAAATGTCTACAATAAAGATATTTCTGCCCACATTCGAATATGTCACCATTCATTATATAACTTTGCTTCATCAATTTAGAGATGCAGTCGTAGCTGTTGATCGCACTATTTCCAGAGAAAATGATGATTACCAGCCTCACAAACGTTCCCGTCTCTATGGAATTACAACGGCCTACTCCCAGTGTCCTCAAGGTAATGCTGTAAATAATTGACCATGCCACAATCAGACTAGGAGTAGTAAAAACTAAGTAATAAAACAATTTAATGTTCCTCATTACAGGGGTGTAACTAGAAACCACAGGGCCCTAGTGCGAAATTTCCCCCGGGCCCCCAGCTTCACAGCTGGCCTGTGTTGTCATTGCCCCCAAGCAGCTTGTCTGTGCCTTCTTTGCCCCTTGTTCCCCCTTTCAACATACACTGTGGCACACATATGTAAACACACACAAATTACACACACTTACTCATACAAACACACGTACCCATTCATTCTAACACACACTCCATCTCACTCACTTACACATCCATGCTCACACACACACACACACAATTACTTTCGCGTGCTCACATTTTATTTTATAAAATGTATTTCATAATTAAATAGTCTTTCTTTGGAAATTTTACAGTGTAAAGCAACTTTTCCTCATTATTTTTTTTGCAGGACAAAATTACTGTGCTGTAAACAACGGAGGGTGCACTCACCTTTGTCTGGCAACTCCAGGTGGCCGATCTTGTCTCTGCCCTGAAAATACTATTGGGGTAGATTGTATAGAAAGATATTAGGAGACAGACACTACTGCAAGTCCTTCAGACTTATATAAACTTTATTAAGAGGGCTAAGCCCGGTGCCATCTTACATTAAATTTGGGCCAGTTTTTTTTTTTTTTTTTTTTTTAACTTGCATATTTTTTTAATTTACATTAAAAAAAACAATCACTGTAGCAATATTTTTTATACATTTTTTTAAACCATGTATTCAGCATTTAAGCATTTGTTGTTTTTCATTGGATTGGTATTATTCTAATTGTTTTAAAATAAATAAAATAACTAGTGTTAGATCAGGGTGTAAAACTTATTTTGCAGTATTAATTAATGCAAACCTTTTAATTAATAAAACTTATTTTGTCCCATTCCTAATACATTATAGACACATGATCTAAACTGCAATATATATATGTGTGAAATATATTACCCAATAAGAATATCCATATCAACATACACATTTACCAAAAGTAACTGTTGCCGAACTGTACTTTTTCTGTCTTACCAGTGCTTGGGATTTAAGCAAAATGTGTATATAGGGGGTTCTTTTATGTATTAAAAGAAAAGCATCAAAAAGGAAAACTATAAAGATATGTATTACCTCATAAACAAAAGAAACTCACATTACTTTTTGATTTAAAACTACAAAAGTACCTACTCCTTACTCAACACTTACTGGCTTTATGACAATACGTGGACAGTAGAAATGGAACAGTGATCTGTTCTATGACAAGGTAGAGCCGCTGCTTTGGGTATGGGTGATATCATTTGTCATATACTCAGTTGCACTGTGTTATGTAGTATGGGAAAATATTTAATATGTTTGTAAACAAAAGGAAAAAAAAATATTACATTTTATACAGTTTGATGTATAAGTAGTGTGTTTCTTCTTTCAGTGGCGAGGGTATGAGTCCAGTGCGGCCATCGATAGTTTTCAATACATTGCCATTTCAATTTTATACAAATATTTGGTTCATTTTACTATGACTGTTACAACTATGCACATCATTTGGGTTGAATGATTTTCTTGTGTGGGGAGATCAATAAAATTTTAGTTTATATCTTAAAGAGTTTTTTTTTTCCAATTTATTTTCTATACAATTTCTTAGTTTATATGCTTATTATAAGATTATTATTTGTTGCTGCAACAGTATTTGAATGTCTAAATACAAGTCTCAACTAGAGTCTTACTTCGTGGTGTATAGGACAAAACCTTCCTTAGTGAAACTCAGTGATTCAATGATGTGGCCAAAATATTCTGGAGGCCTGGAAAAATGTTATGCTGTTTATGTAATAGCAGATAAGAAGAATTCAGCCCATCTAGTCTAACCATTAAGTTCCACCATCTACTGCCTTACATCCCATCTTGGCTGAGGGGGCTGGGATGGCATACTTGGATGCTGGTTTATAGGGAATTGTTTGTCTTTGAAGTTGAGGAGGTTTTCACTAAATTTATGGATTACTGAGCTGATATGAGGCTTAAAGGTACACTCCAGCCATCATATGGATGTTAATGCATGTCATGGTAGCTGAGTGGTCCCTTTAAATTTTTGCGTAGTCCCCATTGCTGTAACCTCCCATATGCATTCACCTCACGCCGAGCACACATCATGCCACTTAATATACCAACTGCCAATCAGTTCCAGTGCTGGTTACTGAAACCCCTTGTGCACATGCATAGAAAGTGCCCCCATTGATTCAGCGGGGGCACTTTCCTGCCACTGGCTCTTTGCTTCAAGCAGCCAATCAGTGATGCAATACATTGGATCATGGGGGAGGCGTTTTGTAGCTTCAAAGGGAGATTTTTTTTTTATAGAATGGATATGAAAGTACTCACAAAGTATTTTAATTTGCATTCTTTGTTGGGGCAAAGGTTTGTTGTCTTAACTTCAACGGAATGCTTCCCCAAAGTTTAGTTTCTGTTCAAGTTTCCTCTTTCTCTGTCAAGTAGGACCTGATGAAGCAACTCAACATATGCAAACTTCAGAGGACAAACCACAGTGTATGTTGAAAGGGTCTGTTGTCTTGCTTTCTATATTTAACATTTCAAACTGTTGGACATGTCTAATGCATTGTGCCCTGCTATTGTGTTACTAAAACATGTTGTCCACTTCTCTTAATAGCATAGAAATAATGTCGAATTATCCTATATGTTAGGGAGAGAAGGGTTTGTTCGAGATACTAAAAGAAGGTCAGATTAAACATTTGCGCAGTGGAATTGTGAATATATATATATATGTTTGTGACAAAGGCTATTAAATAAAATAGGCACTCTGTGCATGAGACCAAAAATAGTACCTTCAACATCAAAAGGATATAAATAAGGTTAATCCAACACAACAAAGTCAGCAAATTGTCTGTCCACAATTTAATGCACAAGATTTAATTATGTGTGTTCGTTTGTAAGCATGTTAAAAAAAATCACATTGTTAATAGAAACACAAAAGTGCCAAATATTGTGCCAAACACCCCCATGCAGGAAAACATACAATTGTTGGAAAAGGAAACTATATAGACACTATAAACATAAAAAACCAACAGATGATCCAGTGTTAGGTCCGTTCAGCAATAGGAGGAAGTAAGAATAGAATACTATGGAAAATAAAAAACAAAAAAATGATAATAATTAGATTTCAATAGCTGTGCATGTATCCCTTTTCCTCACAAAAGAGCAATCGCAGAATGAACGCCACAATCTAGTGTTGACCCTTGCAGTCCACCAAGGTCTCTACTGGACATTGAGAGGTTCAAGAGGTCTAGAACTGTTCACTGCAGTAGGCCAATATGCGTATAGCCTGAGACTGATTTTAAAGAGATAATAGGTAGTTTAGTAATCCTAAAATGTTAGGATTGGTTGGTGCAGTTTATGAACGGGTTTAAAGAAAATATACTAGCTCTCTCGCGGATACGAGGAATCCTGTAACTATAATATAGAGCCATGTTGTGTATGTAGTCATCCTAAGCACAGTGACCAGTTTTCTTTTTGTTAGGTATAAAATAGGATTAATGAAGGCTATGCTAGGCCTTGCCTGATTCCTTTTTAAAGCCAAATTTGCAATAAGAGCCCTACACCACTGTACTACATTAATTTCTTAGTTTATTAGAACAGGCTTAGCACCACGGTCTCTATCTTTGATACCGCAATTGTGCCGCCTTACAGGCTGCTCAGAGGCGGATAATACGTGTTTAAGTTATGGTTGCACAACTGAAGATCCTCATTGATTAGGCTACTTCCTGGGAAGTCAGTTACTTTATCGGTGCAGTTTCTCAGCTGAAATTCTTTAGTGAAACATATTTCAATTTGTCCAAGTGTCTGTGCATCCTCTCCCTGAAAAAAGAAAAAAAACATGTATATAGAAGACAAAATAGGTAAAACGCCGCACAGAAATCCAATAATTACGTCACCTATGGGAACGTACATTATTTAACAACATAAATTGACCTATACGACTATACTTTTTTTAGAAAATGAGAAAAAAAATAAATGTACACATATATCGCCTGTTTCTAGAGCCCAAAACATAATATTTTACCATCATGTCCCTCCACCTATTAGGTGAAATTGATCCTTCATAATGCATAGCAAAGATACCTCAAAAGTGACTATTAACATATAGGGCTGCAACTAACGATTATTTTAATAATCGATTAGTTGGCCGATTATTTTTTCGATTAATCGATTAATCGGATAAAAAAAATGAATGTAAATTTTTCATTTATTTAAAATAATTTACTAAACAAATGATGTTAAATACAAACAGCAGAATAAAACAACTTTGATAATACATTTCTTGTCTTTATTTCCCAACCAGCCCCCCAATATATGCACATTTGAGCCCAGGCTTGCTACGCTGCCTCCCAGACATGCCATGCTGCCCCCCGACATATGCCACGCTGCCTACCACAGCACTCCACGCTGCCTCCCACATATACCACACCACGCTGCCTCCCACATCTGCCACTCCACGCTGCCTCCCACATCTGCCACTCCACTCTACCCCCCACATGCCACTGTGCCTGATACGCCTTATACCCCCTGAAACACCACTCCATCCTCCCCAGACATGCCACCCTGCCCTCCCCACATATGCCACGCCATGCTGCCTCCCACATCTGACACTCCACAATGCCTCCCACATATGCCACGCTGCCTCCCACATCTGCCACTGTGCCTGATACACCTTATATCCCCTGATACCCCACTCCATCCTCCCCAGACATGCCACCCTGCCTCCCAGACATGCCACTTCTCTACCCCCAGATATGCCACTCTACCCCCAGATATGCCTTATACACCCTGATACACCACTCCGTCCTCCCCAGATATGCCACACTGCCCTCCCCACATATGCCTTATATACTGTATATGCCTTATACCCCCAGATATGTCACTTCACTGCCCCCAGGATTTAGATTCCCCTAAATTAACCCTAAACTCCCCATTAACCATAACTGCCCCTAAATTAACCCTTAACACCCCCTTAACCACAGCATCCCCTAAATTAACCCTAAAGACCCCATCAACCACAGCATCCCCTAAATTAACCCTAAACACACCATTAACCACAACTGCCTCAAATTAACCCCAAACATCCCATTAACCACAGCTGCTCCTAAATTAACCCTAAACACCCTATTAACATAACTGCCCCTAAATTAACCCTAAACACCCAATTAACCATAACTGCCCCTAAATTAACCCTAAACACCCCACTAACCATAACTGCCCCTAAATTAACCCCCACCTCCCCTAACTTTCAGTAGCCCAAATATATATATATATATATTACATACATATATACACATATATATATATATATATATATATATATATATATATATATATATATATATATATATATATATATACACACACATACACATTATATATATACCGAATTTATCGGCGTATAACACGCACTGGTGTATAACACGCACCCCCATTTTTGAACAAAAAAACTGAACAAAAAAAACTTCATCAGAATCACTGCTATCTGGGAAACCACACACACACAGTAAGACACACACACAGTAAGACACACACACCCTAACCCCCCTTCTCAGGATCTCCCCTCTCTCTCCCTAACCCCACCCCGGTCACTTACCTTCAACTCCTGTGTTGGAAGCGTGAGGCGTTTGTCTCGGGTGCCGGCGCTTCACTGCTGAGCGCCGGCACCCGAGACAAACGCCTCACGCTTCCAACACAAGACTTGAAGCGCTGAGGCAGGCGGCGGCGGCGGAGGCTGAGGCAGGCGGCGGAGGCGGAGGCAGGCGGCTGAGGCTGAGGCAGGCGGCTGAGGCAGGCGGCTGAGGCAGGCGGCTGAGGCAGGCGGCGGGCGGCAGGCGGCTGAGGAGTCCTGGATTTCTGTCAGTCAGGGGGGCCCGAGAGTTGCCGAGTGGTGGTCTTCAGCAACCGCTCGGCACCCCTTGGCCCCCCCCTGACTGGCAGAACTCCAGGGCCCGGTCGCAGTTGCGACCCCGGTAGTTCCGCCACTGGCTCTAGGATTTATCGCAGGTAGGGTTTCAGCTTCATATTTTAGTTAAAAAAGTGCGTGTTATACGCCGATAAATACGGTATATATATATATATATATATATATATATATATATATATATATATATATATATACTTACAGTTAGATGAGTGTCACAGCCATGTGGTTCTGGCCTGGAGAAGGAAGGGGCGGGGCCAGTTGTCACAGTGATTACAGGGAGGGGGAGTAAGTAGGAGCTGCTGCTGTGAGACGGTGAGTCAGACTAAACGGATTATATAATGAGGGGGATTTTTCAGAGCGTTTGCTCTGAAAAAACCCTCATTTTATAATCGATAATAATCGATTCAACTAATCGATAATGAAATTCGTTGCCAATGAATTTCATTATCGATTATTATCGATTTTATCGATTAGTTGTTGCAGCCCTATTAACATATAATTATTCATAAAATGTGCTCATAACTGATGGTTCCTTTTTGTTTATATGCAATATTCACATATGCAGTATCCTTAGACACGAGAAAAGCAGAAGAATAAATAAAACCTTACTTGTCGGGGAGGAAGGCACTGGATTTTTGGCACAACTCCATACAGATTTACAATTGCATTGATAATATCTTTCACCTAAAGAGAAAGAGGTGAAAATGATGAGATAGCTATGTGCAGGCATTAGAACATTCACTTTCTACTTTATTTAAATCTCAATCAGCAGTGGTGCGTTGCGCGAGACAAGATCGGGGCAACAAGCCTGGAGCGGCAACCTGCCTGGCTGGCAGATAGGGTACCCTGGTGTGCCCCTGCTGAAGGGGTTGGTTTGGGAGATCTCGGATCTTCCTTATAACTAGCTTATTTACGCTATGGAAGTCTTTCCCTAACCATCATAGCCTCTGTAGCGTCGCTTGCGCACAGGGATAAGACATCACATCCCGGCGTATAATATGGAAGTAGTGGAGGCTAGTACAGCAACCCCACTTAAATACAGCTCTGTATATCAGTGGAATTCAGACCCACCTATGACAGCCATATTATTATTATTTATTGTTTTATATAGCGCCATCATATTGCACAGCGCTGTACAATGGGGCCATATTCTTTTGTCTCACGCAAGTAGATGATGTTTCATGAATTACACTGTATTGTAAAATGGTTATATCCAGGAAACCGGTCAGTTCCATTAAGAGAAGTGGCATCCATCAGCTTACTAAAATCAGTAAACGCTATTTGTAAGTTGTCCTGATAAACAGCTTTTCTATTGTATAACAGAATAGGATTTGCTGTACTTATTATAACAGCAAATATGTTCTTTCATAGTAACTTATCCTTAATGGATTCTTAACACAACATGCATTATAATCCATTGTAATGCAGGGAGAAAAAAAACACTCATTATGTGGCATATTTGTACACATTTCTGTAATTTTAATACTTACATCGTAGTATTTTGTTGATGGTGTTATTCCAGACTTTTTAAGAGCACTGCGTAGAATAAAAAGAAACAACTTAACCACAATGCAGAGATAACTGGTTTTCTGGTGATGAATATAAATAATGCTTGATGCCAGGCAGACATTATTTTAATGCATACATGCGCCCACTTAGTTGAACTAACTAAATACAGTTTAAAATAATTTGTTGCTAATCATCAACTGTACTAAACTACAATCATAGAATATAATCGGATAATGGCCCAATCCTCAAACCTTATTCAGTCCTTATTTTCTATGAAGGATCTCTATCTATACCATATATTCTTACATGTGAGCATCAGTTACACTCAAACTAAGCAAACGTCTTAGAACGCCAGAGTTGATTGTTCTTACTGTAGAGTTTGTGCATTTTTCACCAAGAAGCAACTTTTGAGCACCATAAATTTCCCAAATGTGACTCTACATTGCAAATTACAGAGGCAACAGCATTTATGTGCATTACCTGTTAAGATCAACTTTCATATACAGTTCAAGACCTTTACTGAAGTATTTGTGTTGGCTGTTAAGACTCTCCAAAGATGCTGCGCATGTTCCATGCTTCTGCCATTCATGCTTCCTAAAAAGAATCATCTCCAAATAAGTATGACAAATGAGACATTAACAATAACATTCAAATTAACTATATACAAACAAGACGCTAAAATAACATGCACACGCATTGGACACACTGGTAGAGGAGATTGAGGGGGAATGAGACTGCGTGGGCACGGATGATGTGACTGTAGCAAAAGTAACATGCAAAGTCAGTAGTAACCTGGACGGTTCAAAGGTTGGGGGAGAACCAATGCCCCCCCCAGAATGCAGCTGTGCTTAGAATAGGTGGTGGTAGTCTACTACCCCATTGCACCAGTCTTCCACTAGCACCCCATATCCTTTTATACATAGACTTCTAAAACGAGAGAGCAAAGGGAAACAGAATGTTAGAAAAAGCACAAGAGACTGGAGAGCGATATAAATATCAAGCGAAGAAACAAAATATATCACAAAATATATTTAACGGATAATTAAATGCATACGGAATATTTTACCAAAGTTGGGATTTGTTTGTGTGAAGGAGATCGGGCCAATACATGTTCATCTGTGGCAAAATGTCCTGTATAAAAAAAAAAAGTAATAATAAAAGAATAAAGTGGTGGATAGTCCAAAATGTGCAAGGTGCCTCAAAAATGAAAGAGAAAAAAAACATTTAGTCTACTTAATATAAGTAACATTTCACGCAATATTTAGTGTCTGGAGCTACATAGCAAACACCAGACAGAAAATGACTGCAATAATAGATATATTATATAAAAAAAAATAAAAAAAAAAAGGAGACACCTGCCAAGGTTGACTATAGCTAAGCCAGTGACCCTTACTCACAGAATCTATGAAACTGCCAAGTATGAAGCACTTTTTAACATGAATGATTTATACATACCTGGATTTGGGAAAAATCAAAGTGCCAGGAGTTATTACACATTTGTGACTTATCTGGCCTAAAAAGACAAAAAAATGAATAGGTTAAAGATGTTGCCTCGGTTACAAGCTCCTGGACCTAGATCACATTTTGTAGCTTACAGATGAAGAAGGTAAGGCAGATCGTGCAGATATGAAGGTTAAATGTATAGCGCGGGGCTGTCGAGGCAATAGCTTAAATTTAAGAACCTGTCAGAAAAGGTAGAGGTGCAGACAACTGTAATGAAAGCGAACTAAGAAGCACTTAGTGATCAACATAAGCCACGTATAGGGAAAGTTCCATGGAAAACATATTGTTTTCCTTGAACATAACATGTAGTTCGAGTATATAGTAATTTTGGCTGTTATTTACAAAAACCCGGTTTTATCTCAATTTTTTTCCAAGAAAATATCTGAAGATCTGGAAGCTGCTTTTTTTGTTAATCGTGTAATAATTTGGGTGACTTTTCCTGATAACGATAATGAGAAATGATAACGCTATAGCACACCAAGACATTTTAGGCAATTGTATGCTTCCAACTTTGCGCCACCAGTTTGGGGAAGGCCCTTTTTTGTTCCAACATGACTGCACTGGTGTCCTCAAAGCAAGGTCTGTAAAGACAGGGTTTAACAAATGTGGTGTGTAGGAACTTGAGTGGCCTGCACAGAGCCCTGACTTTTATCCCTTCCAACACCTTAACTGGAATGCCGATTGCGACCCAGGCCTTCTCATCCGTGCCTGACATCACAAATTCCCACACACACATTCCAAAATCTTGTGAAAAGCCTTCCCAGAGTCTGAGTGCCCATGGTTTTAGAGGAGGATGTCCAACAATCTCATATATGTGCGACGGTGATACTTTATGGCAATACTAATGAAGTCCATTGCTAGATAGAATTGCATTGTCCGGAGTCTCTGACTGTGTGATTTACACAGATACAGTCTGTTGTCTACCAAAGGCTGTATGATATGTAGTCAAGGTGTTTGTCTAGAAGATTAGGCCAAAATAACACAACTAGAACATATACAAATGACCAATATTCCGTTCTCTGAAAACATATGATGCAAAAACTGCAGATAAGACCCATTGGGCCCATCCAGTCTGCCCTATATTCAGATTCGGGGCAGATTTATACCTATCCAATGCATGTTAAAATTCTCTCAATTAAAACTTCCTTGTATTACATTTTGGTCTCTATTTTTAGATTTTGACTTCTTGTTTTTTAGTATGTTAATGTATTTCAATGTTTCTATCATGTATCCCTATTCTCCTTTTCTCAATGCTATACATAGCTACTGTAACACAAACCCACCACTATTGATTAGTGGTTCTGTGGTTATAGAATGTGAATTGTCTGGTTTTTTTTTGTTCTCCTTTGATCTGTCTAATAAAAAAAGCGTGTCATTTCCCCCTAACCATGTTTCAGCTGGTTTTTGTTAATATACACAGCTTCAGACAGTGGGCTGCTGGCTGACATCGCTCTATACTCATCTGATCTGCTGATCCGGATCTACGGTGTGCAGCACCGCTGGATATTGCTGGCTGCATGCTATGTATTTCACTTTACAAAAATGTTCCCAAACTTTCCGGCTAACAACTAAGCTTCAAAAAACAAACTTATGGGATTTTCATTGAAGTGAAATGTTTCTAAACATGTAATCATGTAAGCAGACAACGGTAAACCGGTAAACCAGATTGAAGTAGAGTAATACCAGAGTCCATGCAAAGTCCAGTAGTTTGGAAGGTTGTCACATTGCACTTTTTCCATCTGTAAAACAAAGGAATAATATTACTTGGTGACCGACCTGGCACACCGCCAACACCAGAATCTTACAGTGTATATGGAACATGGGCCACATGAATAAGGGCATATCTAGAAACATTGGCCACATCAAACTGCAGCACTCCATACAGTATTATGATTGTGAAACCCAGTAGGCATCCATGTTACATGAATTCCAGGTCCCTTTATATTAGTAAATATACTACCGGTATATATATATATATATATATATGGTAAATCTGGCCACTCTGGCATAGTTTCATAGTTAACTGCCTATGGCTGGGACTTAACCACCTTCTAACTCTGCTCAAAAGCATATTTCTGCCTTCACCCCAAAAAAGTAAATAAAACGATATTGCTAAAGTTCTGGTTCCATGTATGTACAGAAATAGTAATAAACATGTCACATATAGCCAGTTATCATCCTGTTGTACAAACCATTATATCTTTTTTTTAATGTCATGGCAGTCTCTTTGTGAGTAATACAAGTTTAAAAAAAACAGTCAGCCAGCTTATTAGTTAACGTGTTTCAATGCAAGCTCTCATTATAATATATCATATTTAGCATGACTGCTCTCCAAAGATTTCTGTTCTCCACCCTGGGCAGTCATCTGCTTATGAGAGGTAGTGGAGTTGGCTTTTGTTCAACCCCATCATCTAGCTTGGGCTGGCCATAGTTTTGCAAGCAAAAATGTAGGTGGCTCAAACCCATCGTCTTTTGGTACTTCTGGCATCCATAACGTACTATTTTGCTTGTGTGCGAGTGGTTAAGTGAGCCGAGTCTGGTTGAGTAGAAGTCACTGACTAGGTTGCACACTTCTAGCGGAACGGAAGCACGGAGATGCATCATTTTCACAACATATATAACATTTTGTATCTTCGTTTCTCAGGACTTTATTAATAGATAATGAGATTACTATACCTTACATACTGTTACAGGCCAATGGTGAGTTAAAATAAGCTTCTTCCATTCGTGCTGCTTGCTGCAAAGTACAATATCATTTTCAATTTGCAGTTCTGAAGAACACTGAGCTCTAAATCAATCTAAGCAGATCTGTCAATTTGTTATTTGCGCTGAAGCTTCGATGACATAAAAATAACACAAACTTTTAAAAAGCCGTATCAGGTTGGGTGGCAACATCCTATCAGCACCTGCTTTTGGCAAAAAATTTGAACAGTAATAATTTTACATGATTAAAGGAATAGATTAGGATACTTAAAAAAAAGGTAGTCAAACGTCCCAGACAAGCTCACCAAGCAAAAGGTTAGATGAAATCAGGACGTTATAATTAGTTAAGAAAGAGGATGTGCCAAGTAAAAGAAACTGAAAAGTGGAAGCAAAAAGGGTTACGTCACAGACCAGCAACTTGCACAACAGAAATGAAGCTAATGTTTACTGCAAAATTATTAAAAAACAGCGATGCAAGATTTTTCATAAGATTTAATACTTATCGTGGTCTTTTACAGAGCACGGGTATACATTAATTACTGAGCAACTGTAAACTGCTGCTTAAAAAAAAAATCATAGTTTTTCTTTTATCCCATTAGAGTTATTTTATGTTAAATCTATCCATGACCCTTACTCTGCAGTGTTCCTATGTCAAACATTCTGTAGAAAGATTTCCACCCTTCCCTTTGTCAATCCTGAGCTTTGCCACCAAGGGAGAGAGAACGACTGGGAATTGCCCCGTATGACTCCCACTAAAGGGTATTAAAGAAATATGGAATGTTTGGCTGAGAATATGAGATTTATTAAATATACGTATGTAATGCATCATGACAGGTTACAGCACACAATAAAATTCTATCTCCGATATATGTATGTGCGTGTAAAGAATTGCGCAACTTCGGTTACATTTATGATGATGAATGCACTTTGCAAAACCACTGCGGATGTCATCTTACCTTAAGAAGGAGTGAAAAGCAGAGCCATAATGTAGAGCTGACACAGTAAACATCAATGCCAAAGCATATGGAAAATAAGACCCCATTGTTTGAAGAGGGTCTTGCTAAATAAAAAAAAGATAAAGACATCAGATGAGCTGCTTACTATTACACATTATTATACAGCATGCATATCAGTGGCATATGAATACAACAGGTAACTGGTTCTACCGGCAATACATTTTTCACATTTTTCAAATGCTCTCACTGCATTAGCCTCTACCGCTTCTGTTGGGAGGCTGTTAAACGTATCTACCACCCTCTCAGTAACGTAAAATTTCCTTAAGTTACATATTAACCTCTGACCTCTAGTTTTAGATAAATAAGAGCCCCTTTGGCTTCATTTAGCCCTGCCATTTTCAGCCATGCTTTTCAGGAAAATTATCACAAGTTGCTGACCAACATCATTAAAGTGCTTCCCTTAAAGTGCTTATGTGTATAAATACTGTATAAGCCCAAAGGAGGAAATTGAGCGTATGAAGCACAGTTGAAGTATCGTTTAAAAAGTAGAGGTGTCCCGGAAAACATTGATTTAAAATAGAAAGTCACAGACACACTGTTCGACATATAATACCACCACAACGGATAACTGAACCAAAAACATTTAAATAATATGTCTTTATAAAGCACAAATATAATTTCACTTTACCTGCCGGCGCCAAAACATGCCAGGCCCCCCTGGGACAGTGCTATATAAATAATAATAATAATAATAATGATAATAATAATAATAGGCTTTAATTGTATTAATACATCCTACTATGTGTAACTCAAATACACCGTCTTCAGCTGCCACAACTCTACACAATCACTGTATTTCTCTGCCAGTGAAGACACCTCACTTTCTGTGTCCATGTTTCACTAGTGATGTGATGACTAGTGACTAGTGACCAGTGACTAGAGACTAGTGACTAGTGACTAGAGAGAGATCACAGTTGTTGGCTTGCCATTTAAATCCCCTCTGTCACGGCAGGGCCGGCTGTTTTGGAGAGTGTCAGTCATTGTAGAAAAGGACATATTCTTTTACTACAACCGATAGGTAGTTAAACATACATTTACACCGGTGCGATTCCCATACTTACAGATTCTGTACAATGTTAATACGAGTCGATCCTGTCTCTATGCTAGAAAGAGCAATATAACGCGCTGTGTAAGTAATAGCTTTGCTCTGAAACCAACCACCGGACAGCCCACTTCCTCTTTCGGTTGAAACTGCATGCATGACTTATTCTAAAGCGCGACTACTGCCACCTAGTGGCCGTCTCGCATAATCACAGCGAGAGATCCCAAGTGTCACACGGGGAACACGGAACACAGAGTTTCACTCATAGTTTGTTTCATTCTCTGAAGGGATTAAACAGCGCCGCCTAGTGGTAACATATTCTTACACGGCGAAGGCAGATAGCAAATAGCAGAGGGATCTTTTGCATACGCAGGTTGGGGTACGATGCTGAAGTAGGCTTCTAAGTCAAACATCGTCTTATTTACGGAAGTTAACTTCTTGTTCACGGAAGTTAGCTTCTTATTCGGCCAGCTTCTTATTCAAACCAGAAAATATAAAATAATATATATATATATATTATATTTTATATAATATATATATATATATATATATATATATATATATATATATACGGTATATATCTTATAAATCAATGCCACTAAAATATATTTGTACAAAACAGATACCACAACACATCCAACACATAATGCATAAACACTGTATACATGTCTAAAATCACAAAAAAAATAATTTGCCAACTTCATGGTATTAAGCATTTTGAATAATTAACTGATTATTTTGAGGGGGTAAACACCATTGGGCCACAGTACGAATATTAGGGTTCCATGACCCCACATGAAGTCTACATCTTTCCAGCTTGGCCCAAAAGCCAATGAAAAGTATGCCCAATTTACCATCCCCATGCTATTAAGCATTTGGAAAAAGTAACTGAGCAACTTTAAAAATATGCATTCTCCAACCGTTTTGATAGCCGAAATACTATGCTCGTACATCCTTCCACTTTTCCAGAAGCTATAATGGCTAGGTGACGCTTGACCATAGCATGCCAGCTGCTGGAAATGTCAGGGCAGGCTCAAGAATAGTGCTCCAGCTCCCTCCCATGTTTGGAGGATGAAGAACTCTTTGTGACCGAAAGGGGTTTCTCTTGTGGGGACACAGTGTCCTACCCTGCACCAGCGTCTCCTCTGATATGCTGGCTGTAACAGTTATAGACTTGTGCATCCAGATTTACATTTTAACGGTCAATTCGTCATTTAGTCAATTGGTACAAATGTCCGAAAACAACATTCGTTGTCAAGAAGCCAATGAAACAAATGAAAGGGGAGCTCTGAATATTGGTTTGCATTTCGTTGTTTTTTTTCCTTCTCTTAAACGTTCTCCGTCAATGTCTGCCTACTTTCTCCATGTCTTTGCTTCCTCTCCTTTTGCGCCGCTTTTTGTTCTACTTTTCTTCTGTCTTCTTTCTACTGTCTTTTCCGTTTTTCCCAGCTCTCCACATTATTATCTTGGTCTGGTGTAGTAATTCCGCAACAAGGTGAAGCCTCAGCGCAATCCCTGTCCCCTGACTGGAGCAGAGAATTGTAAATTGCTATAGAATCCCCATTTTCTTATTGATTCTTATGTTGAAGAGGCCTCTTTTAAATTGTATTTTCTAGACCAGAGTGAAGTCAATTAGATGCTGGAATACGAGAACAAGGAAATGTCCAAAACCCTTAAAGAACTTTCCTAGAAATGGAGGATATGATAGATGAGTGTGACCAAATGAGACTTAGGGAAAAGCATCGTGAAAGTGTATGAAACAATCTGAGAATAGAAAATGAGGACTTTTTAATTTCAGAAATAAGAACTGACATGGATTTGTACCACCATACAATAGTTTTGTGTTTCCGATATTTACAACTATGATATATCTATAGCATTAAGATGAGTAGAAGTATAGGGAGTGGGACTTCAAATGTCAGGAAAATTGGTCACAATATGCATAGCTTGAAGGAAAGGAGAGAAGAGATTTGATAAAACCCTTTAAGTATTTAAATGTTTCTAATATATATAGGAGAGAAGTTTGTTTCAAAGGAAAATCAGAGGATGGTAGATAAATGGAGCAGCATCTTAGCTAAAGTATTAAAGATGAATACAGTGAGGGAATATAAGTGTAATGGTATGATGAGGCAGGACCCCAGATGGCGGAGGTAGCCAGGCCAAACAAGAACCAGAAAGTCAGAGAACCAACCGGGCCAGACAGGTAATCAGGATAAGCCAAATCAGAATCCAGAGACGAGGTCAACAAGCCGAATCAATACCAGACGAGCAGGAATCAGGAGCCGAATCAGGAGACAGGAACAAGGTCAACAAGCCAAGTCAAACCGGAGCAGTAGTCACAATCAATGCACAAGCAAATAGCAAAATACACCAACCAAGGGTGAACCAGAAGAGGAAGTCCAGGTTTAAATAGGGACAGGTGGAGGTGTGTCTTGCATTAAGGAGGTCACCCGAGGTTATAAAAACACGTTACGTACTGTGCTACCTGTTTGCCGCGTGGTCGGCCACGCGGTGAAGACGCCGACCGGGTAGCGGTGGTACTAGCTGCCCGGGAAGCCGGTTGAGGAGGCAGCGTCGCGGGACCGGCCACGGCGCGGGACCGGAGAGGCAGGTAAGTCCTTACAATAAGTATGAATGGAATAAACATTAATTTCATTTCATATTATGCTTTACTACTCCCAATAGCAGCAAAAATGGAGTAAACTTTTTTTTTAAAACATATATAAAGAGAAAAAAACTTATCAGGTACATAACCGATAATCAATCATAGTGCAGCACAGGCTATAAAAGGTAAAGTCACAGAGTGTAGTTCCTCTTTCTTTGTGGCTCCAGCGCAGAGATAAGTACAATTTTGTATTTCTCGCAAGCGTAATTTCCTTTATATTTCTGTGATATATTCTTATCATATTTACAACCTTTGTTTATTTTATACCTGTACTCTTCTTTTGAATCTCTGTACCTTTTATTTTATACATTTAGTCCCTGTATATTTGTATCGCCTCATAATTTGGGCGGGGAAATGGGTCTTATGAATATTTATTACTGGGCACGCACCATTCCGAGCTGTTACAGCGTTTTTCCTGTCAGAAATATCGGTTTACCCTGTTAGCTTGCCTTTGTTAGTTTTCATTGGTCTTTAGTATTGCCTATATATTTCCCTGTGGTCTTTTACCCTCAGTTATTAGTATAGTATATATATATATATATATATATATTATGGCAAAATTTTTCCCTCAGATTATAATCCGTTATATCTGTCATGACCGCTAATGGATCTGCACTTTCCTCTCAGGATTTATCTAACATAGTTGATAACATGCCTGAGGAGCACATTAAAGCCCTTCTCGTTTGAAACTAGTCATAGCGAGGTGGATGATGATAAATCAGAGCCTGATCATAATTCTGACTCTGAATGGGAGGATGCCAACAATAATGGTGATCCTTCAGAAAAGGTTGGATCAGATTCAGATTCTGGTTTAGTAGATTCCTTAGGGAATCCCTTTTTTAATCCTGAGAATATCAAGCATCCTAGATCAGCCGAATGGACTCCAAATTCCACCATAGCTACATTTGTAGAGCATTGGGTCCAGAAACCTTTAACCAAGGCCTCTAGGAATAAAATGCGGGCTGAATGCCCCCGTCCAACCTTGGCTAATAAGACTTGTTGGACGCCAGAACTTGATCCGAAAATTGTCCAATATCTGAAGAAATCTGGCAAAGATGGACAGGCCATTTAGAAATTGCCAAGACAGGCTTTTGGATTTGGTTGGACCTGTCACTAAAATGTTTGATCTAACCGAGGAGCCACTTAGCACAGACACTCCTGTAGATGTCCATGTTATAAGTGGATGGTTGCAAGGATTAATCTGCCTATTAGGTAACGCTGTGTCACTATCCTCTGAAAGATGTAGGTCTGTCTTAATAAAAATTGACCTCCAATTGGCCCATATGGCAACTGAGGAGCCAGGGCCATCAGCTGATGGCCTATTATTTGGCAGATGAGTTTCTAAAGAACAATGGGAAATTTGTGGACAAGGCCCAGAAATCTCTAAAAAAGGTTTTTCAGCCCAAAAGTTTTCGGCGGGCCGGAAGAGGAAGAGGCCACTGGGATTCATCCCAACAGGGTTACAGAGGCCTTACCTCCTCAATCAGAGGCAGAAACTATTCCAATTACCAATCTGGGTGACCATGGTGTGCTCGTGGTCAGCGAGGTTTCGCTAGAACAACTTACTCAGGTAAGACATTTTGCTTTGAATTCTTCTTGTGTTCTGTTGGGTGGCAGACTCGCCAATTTTTTCCAGACCTGGTCGGAACTCCGTTCCGACCTCTGGGTTTTAAACACGAGCAAAGGATACAGAATAGAGTTTTCTGCATAGCCGGAACAGGTAAGTCTTCCGCCTCCCTTTCTTTTCTCCAAGGAAGAAAGCAGACTTAATACAAGAATTGATCACCAAAGATGCTGTCCAACAAGTACCTTTTCATGCTCCAGGGTTCCTCAGCAACATCTTCTTAGTGAAGAAGAAAGAACAAGGCATGAGAGCAGTCATAAACCTGAAGATAGATTTAAAAGATGCATATCTTACAGTACCTGTTCACCCGGAATCCAGACAATTCCTTCCATTTATATGGAAACGGACAAAATGGCAACTCACATGCCTTCCCTTCGGTCTATCTGCAGCCCCTTGGTGTTTCACCACGTTGATGAAACCATATATGGCAAATCTCAGGAGCAGAGGGATACGTCTCATCATTTATCTGAATGATATCCTCATCATGGCCCAGGATTAGAAAATGATCAGCATTCATACCTCTTGGACGCTCACTTTGCTTCAACAACTAAGTTTCTGCATCAGCTGGGACAAGTCAAATCTTTGACCATCTCCCCATATGGAATTCCTGGGGTTTACGATAGATTCCATTCATCAAACTCTCAGTCTACCGTCAACAAAATTAAAGATGATTCGCAAGGAAATCAAAGCAGTTCTTCACAAGGAGAAATTATCCCTTTGTCTGCTAGCACGAATAGTGGGCCTGTTATCTTCAATCCTGGCCATATTTCCAGCTCTGCTTCATTATCGTGCGCTTCAAAGGTTGAAGGCTTGACATCTTCGTCAAGGCTAAGCATTTTCAGACGAAATTTCTCTGGGAATCGAAGCCAGGGAGGAACTCCTTTGGTGGCTCAAACATATAACTGCATGGAATGGGAGAGCCATTTTCAACTTTCTTTCAGACTTTATCATAGAATCGGATGCCAGCCTCATAGAATGGGGAGCTAGAGCAAGCCAGACCTCTACAGGTGGGAAATGGTCCATGGAGGAAGCAGATGTTCATATAAATTGTCTGGAATTATTGGCAGGGTCCTTTGCATTAAAAGGTCTAGCCAAAGACACAGTCAACTGATGTATCCTCCTTCGCATGGACAACATCTCAGCAGTTCAATACATCATTGTCAGGGTAGTTGCGGAGAAGAGGATAATGGCAGAGTCCAGAATGCAGGAACAGGAACCGGAGCGCTGCGTTTAGTAGATAAGACCCAAAAATCTGTGTCGTAGAGAAAGCCAAGGTTTGATACACAGGAGGGAGATGAAGTCCAAAAGCTAGCCAGTCAGGTACACAGAGGAGGTAGTCTGGATAAGCCAGGTCAAAAGCTGCAAGAAAGGGCAAGGAGGTGCGGAGGTAATGTTGAGAGGAAGGGGCTATGCATGAGAGTATGAATGTCTATGTATAAGTGCTTATGCGGTAGCAGCACTGATGTCCAGATCTAATTTATAAAATTCTGTAGTCTTAAAGCATATAGACAATTCTAACATATAACATACAAAACATAAGGTTTTCCTGGTGAGAAGTTTTTTCTTTTGAAACAGCAAAATGTTGTATATCATATAGTATATTTTTCATGGTTTTTATCTTGTAGCTATTGCAAAAACCGGATTGAATTGCTCGGTAACATAGAACACTACTATGATGAGATCACAGGAGTCTGAAGATGCATAAGTGACTTGAAGCCGCAGTCAAAATGTTCGCTCTCTTGTAGGACATAGAACTATTCTCTGTGATTCCTGTGAGACAGACACTAAACTGATTTTCAGTCATGACGAATCCCCAATCTATGAGCGATTTATACAATGTGATTGATGTACTTGGTAAAGGTTCCTTCTGTGAAGTTGTTAAATGCCAGAAAAGGGATTCCGGCAAGCAGATGGCTATAAAAATCCTCAACTGTGATTTCCTCAGCAGACATGCCATTGAGCATGAGATCAAGATGCTGAATGCTTTGAGGAAAGTGGAAGAAAAGTTTAATATTCTGCAATTCTATGAACATTTTCATGATGACAGCAAATATTATATGGTTTTCGAGTTACTGCAAAAAAATCTATTTCAGTACCAGGCGGAGGCTGGATTTGCTCCACTTTCAGTGAGGCACATAAGGACTATCTCCTGTCAGGTATTAATAGCTCTGTCCAAGTTAAATGAGCTTTCTATTATTCATTCAGACGTGAAGCCAGAAAATATTGTGCTGTCGATCAGAACAGATATCCGTTTAGAGTTAAAGTTATTGATTTTGGCTGTTCTTATAACTCTAGTGAGGTGAGGGGCATGAAAGAGCCATATATTCAAACGCTCTTTTACAGAGCCCCTGAGATGCTTCTTGGATTACCTTTCAGTGAATAGGTGGACATGTGGTCTCTTGGCTGCATTATGGCTGAGCTTCATCTTGGGGCTCCTCTTTACCCAGGATGTACTGAATATGACCAAGTACGCTACATCTGTGAGACCCAAGTTTTACCAAAAAGCCATTTGCCTGACACAGCCAGTAAGGCACCCCGTTTCTTCAATAGAAAAGCAGGATTCCAATGGGCGCTTAAAACTGTGGATGAGTACCAAATGGAGACCAGGGTGAAGACAGCAGAATGGAGGAAATACATCTTCAAATCCTTGGATCACCTTCAATTAATAAATTACTCCAGCTTTGTCAATGGAAACACAGAAATGCTGGCTAACTATAGCGGGAAAAAGAAGATATGGTGGAGATCATCAAGTGCATGCTGACGTGGGATTCGAATGAAAGAATCAATTCAGGTGTAAATTATGTTTTCTCCGCTCCTAATGAACACGCATTGAAAAAGAATTGCATCAATACATTGCCTCAAGGATTTGAAAACATTATATTTCATAGAGTATAAATGAAAAAAAAAAATTTGATCACAGAGCACAAAGAAAATATATATTTAATAAATCTCATTCATTCCAGTCAATCTGAGTAAATACAAAAAAATCCAAATTAATATATAGTTCATGTAGTAGAATTCATTAAAACACTACAATGCTCTAATAAGAGTATGCCCACAGTGAGCATGTATAGGCGGCCATCAATTGTCCCAAAAATGTGAAATTGGTCAAAATGGTCAGCATCATTACACCGACTTTCAGCAAAAATCAGCTCAGATGTGTACACCCCTCCAGTGGGCCATCAGCTTTAGTGATAGGAACCTCACAAGTGCGAGCCAGAAATATTTACCTGCCTGGTACCCAGGAGAAACAGCAGAAAGAATACGGAGAATCACGAAGGCAAATACGGAGCTCCTGGGGGGTACACTGTGTTGCATACATTTACAGAAGGCTGCATGTTCGGATAGACACCCTTCTATCCGATAGATTTTACGTATTCTGTGGCCATTCCTTGGTGGGGAACTTAACGTGGCACTTGACCCTAAACTGGATGCGTCGTTGGGTCATTCCTGTTCATCTTCTCACGTTCTAAACAAGATTAAGCTGCTTCTCAGGGACTTTCAGTTAGTGGACTGTTGGAGAGTCCTTCACCCTTGCAACCGAGACTTCAGTTTCTATTCGGTACCCAGACACGCATTGACTATCAATTTTTACCTTATTACCATCTCACCCAACTGACTAGAGCTCACTATGGCTCGATAACGTGGTCGGTTCATGCTCCTCTTGTTTTGTCCATTTCTTCGAACTTGACTCGCCCTGCTTTTATGACATGGAGACTCAATTAATCACTCCTAACAGATGTCTCGATATTACCCGAAATTAAAGCTACGCTTACAAATTTTTCACAGATAACTTGACCCAGGACATGTCTCCATTGACTGTGTGGGAGACACATAAAGGCGTGATCCGCGGCCACTTCATTGCTATCGGTGCAGAAACACCAAAATTGAAGAACTTGAGAGGAGCCACAATGATCACGCCCCTGCAGAAGACTTTCAATCTTTATTAACATGTCAGAAAGAGTTGTCGTCCATCCTTAGTGCCCAAGCTCGTAGGTCCTTTCTGAAGGCTTTATTCTATGAACACGGAGACAAAGCAGGGAAATATCTGGCACGGGCGCTCGGCCAAAAACGTAAGTTGTTTTACCTTCTTCAAATTAAATCCTTGTCGGGCACACCCCACAGAGTTATGAAGGAATTCATAACTTACTATTCTCGGTTGTATCATTAGAGACCAGGACTCTCCCCTGACTCCACACCCCGCAGATCGGAGAAAATCTCAGAATACCAGCAGAAATATTTAAAACAGAGACTTACTACCGATGTCGCGGACCGACTGGAGGCCCCCACTTCCCTACCTGAGCTTGTGGAGGCGATTAAAACCTCCAAGGCGGGAAATGTCCAGGCCCAGATGGTCTCCCGTCAAGAAGTTGGTGGATGTCCTGGGACCCCAGCTAGTGCAGTCGTTAAACGCCCTATTGGATGGTAGGGATTTCCACCCCTCTACTCTGATGGCCACTATTTCCTTGATCCCCAAGGAGGGGAAGGACCTGAATTGTGTAGCAGTTTCAGACCTATTTCTCTGCTTAATGCAGAAATTAAGTTGTTTTCCAAAATCCTAGCTACTAGGTTGCAAAGCCTGGTTCCTCAATTGGTTCACCTAGATCAGACGGGGTTTGTGATGGGGCAAGAGTCCAGAGACAATACGACCCATGCTTTGAACATCATACATGCGGCAAAACAAATCAAGACTGAAACCATTCTCCTGTGGACGGATGCCGAAAAGGTGTTCGGCAGGTTGGATTGGACCTTCCTGTCTGCAGTTTTAGTACACTTAAATTTCGGTCCCAATATGCCTAGATGGGTTTCAGCCCTGTATAAATTTCCCTTGACCAGGATCAGGATTAATAGGGCCCTCACAGATCCTTTTCCCATCTCTAATGGCACTAGGCAGGGTTGCCCCCCCCTCCCTTTTATTTGTATTTTATCCCTTGAACCCTTTCTGGAAGCCATAAGAAAAAATCCGTATATCATGGGACTTGTAGTGGGGCTCACACAACACAAAGTGCTTGGCTATGCCGGTGATTTGCTTTTTACCGTAACGAACCCAAGAGTGACCCTCCCAAACGTTATTAAGGAGTTCTGACTGTATGAGGCCACTGGGATTCATCCCAACAGGGTTACAGAGGCCTTACCTCCTCAAACAGAGGCAGAAACTATTCCAATTACAAATCTGGGTGACTATGGTGTTACCCAGATCGCTAGAACAACTTACTCAGGTAAGACATTTTGCTTTGAAATCTTCTTGTGTTCTGTTGGGTGGCAGACTCAGTTCCGACCTCTGGGTTTTAAACACGAGCAAAGGATAAAGAATAGAGTTTTATGCATAGCCGGAACAGGTAAGTCTTCCGCCTCCCTTGCTTTTCTCCAAGGAAGAAAGCAGACTTAATACAAGAATTGATCACCAAAGATGCTGTCCAACAAGTACCTTTTCATGCTCCAGGGTTCCTCAGCAACATCTTCTTAGTGAAGAAGAAAGAACAAGGCATGAGACCAGTCATCAATCTGAAGATAGATTTAAAAGATGCATATCTTACGGTACCTGTTCACCCGGAATCCAGACAATTCCTTGCATTTATATGGAAACGGACAAAATGGCAATTCACATGCCTTCCCTTCGGTCTATCTGCAGCCCCTTGGTGTTTCATCAAGTTGATGAAACCAGTGGTGGCAAACCTCAGAAGCAGAGGGATAAGTCTCATCATTTATCTGGACGATATCCTTATCATGGCCCAGGATTGGAAAATGATCTGCATTCATATCTCTTGGACGCTCACTTTGCTTCAACAACTAGGTTTCTGCATCAACTGGGACAAGTCAAACCTTCGACCATCTCCCCATATGGAATTCCTGGGGTTTACGATAGATTCCATTCATCAAACTCTCAGTCTACCGTCAACAAAATTAAAGATGATTCGCAAGGAAATCAAAGCAGTTCTTCACAAGGAGAAATTATCCCTTTGTCTGCTAGCACGAATAGTGGGCCTGTTATCATCTTTAATCCTGGCCATATTTCCAACTCTGCTTCATTATCGTGCGCTTCAAAGGTTGAAGGCTCGACATCTTCGTCAAGGCTTAGCGTATTCAGACAAAATTTCTCTGAACATCGAAGCCAGGGAGGAACTCCATTGGTGGCTCAAACATATAACTGCATGGCATGGGAGAGCCATTTTCAACTCTCTTCCAGACTTTATCATAGAATCGGATGCCAGCCTCGTAGAATGCGGAGCTCGAGCAAGCCAGACCTCTACAGGTGGGAAATGGTCCATGGAGGAAGCAGATGTTCGTATTTGTCTGGAATTATTGGCAGGGTCCTTTGCATTAAAAGGTCTAGCCAAAGACACAGTCAACTGATGTATCCTCCTTCGCATGGACAACATCTCAGCAGTTCAATACATCAATGTCAGGGTAGTTGCGGAGAAGAGGATAATAGTGGAGTCCAGAATGCAGGAACAGGAACCAGAGTGCAGCATTTAGTAGATAAGACCCAAAAATCAGTGTTGTAGAGAAAGCCAAGGTTTGGTACACAGGAGGGAGATGTCCAAAAGCTAGCCGAGGTCAGGTACACAAAGGAGTCAGAGAAGCTGTTTAGATGCCAGGGTCAGGTACAGGAGAGGAGTTAGCCAGGATAAGCCAGGTCTGGTACACTGGAATCAAAATAGGAGACACAATGAACAAAGTAATACTAGGCACAATAACTGAGCAATGCTCAGTACTTGGTTTTAAATTTGCCGCCCATGACGTCACTGAAGCGCGTTCCCGCTGGCACTTGTTCCAGAACAATAAAGTTGCGTGAAAGGTGCGCGCACCCTCTAGCTACAGCCACGGAAGAGGAGACGACCGGAAGCCATGCTGGATACGGTACTCACGAGAAGCGGGTATTCAGATGAGTTGCTGCGGCGGGGTCTGTTCAGCGGACCCTGACAATCAACAAACTAGGAGGCACACAGTCGAAGGAGCTGGCCAAGTTGTCAAAAGACTTTTGACATTTTTGCTTGGATCGTGGGATCACTCTGAAAGCAGAATATCTGCCGGGTTTATCCAACGTGATAGCACATTGGAACTCGAGATACCTGACGGATCACAGCGATTGGAAACTACACAAATCAATATTCAATGAATTTTATCATCTTTGGGGGACCTCTTGACGTCGATCTGTTTAAATCTCCAATTACTGAAGTATTTCAGTTGGCGCCCAGACCCGGAAGTGTCAGGATTGGACACCTTCTTTCAAGATTGGTCCATCGGCACAAATTATGCCTTCCCACCATTCGCCATGATCCAGAGAAAGTCGAAAATCAACAGGCGACTTTAGTCCTAATCACCCCATTCTGGACGTCTTAACCATTGTTTCCCCATCTTCTAGAATTGACCATGGACACACCTCGTCTACTTCCGAGGTGGCAGAATATTTTGACGAACTCCAAAGGGGATCATCACCCACTGATTCTACAGAACAAACTTTTTCTCATGGTGTGGCTGATCTCCGGGAATCCGGTTTCCACGAGCACTTTTCAACATCTACTCATGACCTCTTATCAGAGGCATGGGCACCAATTACCAGAAATACTTACAGATCAGCCTGGAAATTTTTTGTGTTAGCATGGATGTGTACAGTATGTAGACTGCACATGAAGCTCATGTAGTTAAACACACACAATCTGATGCAATGAAGGCACATACATGAAAGTTTAAAGAAGATTGAAGAGGAACTCAGATGGAACAAAATAAACATAATAATATGTGCAAGCATAGAGACCAAAAGCTGCGGGCAAGGAGGTGCGAAGGTAATGTTGAGAGGAAGGGGCTATGCATGTGAGTATGTCTATGTATGTAAGTGCTTATGCGGTAGCAGCACTGATGTCCGGACCTGATTTATAATATTCTGTAGTCTTTAAGCACATATACAATTCTAACATATAACATACAAAACATAAGGTTTTCCTGGGAGGAGCTTTTTCTTTTAATAAGTGAAACAGCAAAATTTTATATATCATATAGTATATTTTTCATGGTTTTTATCTTGTAGCTATTGCAAAAACCGGATTGAATTGCTCGGTAACATAGAACATTACTATGATGAGATCACAGGAGTCTGAAGATGCATAAGTGACTTGAAGCAGCAGTCAAAATGTTCGCTCTCTTGTAGGACATAGAACTATTCTCTGTGATTCCTGTGAGACAGACGCTAAACTGATTTTCAGTCATGACGAATCCCCAATCTATGAGCGATTTATACAATGTGATTGATGTACTTGGCAAAGGTTCCTTCGGTGAAGTTGTTAAATGCCAGAAAAGGGATTCCGGCAAGCAGGTGGCTATAAAAATCCTCAACTGTGATTTCCTCAGCAGGCATGTCATTGAGCATGAGATCAAGATGCTGAATGCTTTGAGGAAAGTGGAAGAAAAGTTTAATATTCTGCAATTCTATGAACATTTTCATGATGACAGCAAATATTATATGGTTTTCAAGTTACTGCAAAAAAATCTATTTCAGTACCAGGCGGAGGCTGGATTTGCTCCACTTCCAGTGAGGCACATAAGGACTATCTTCTCTCAGGTATTAAGAGCTCTGTCCAAGTTAAATGAGCTTTCTATTATTCATGCAGACGTGAAGCCAGAAAATTTTATGCTGGTCGATCAGAACAGATATCCGTTTAGAGTTAAAGTTATTGGTTTTGGCTGTTCTTATATCGCTAATGAGGTGAGGGGCATGAAAGAGCCATATATCCAAACATTCTTTTACAGAGTCCCTGAGATCCTTCTTGGATTACCTTTCAGTGAAAAGGTGGACATGTGGTCTCTTGGCTGCATTATGGCTGAGCTTCATCTTGGTAAAGAACCCAGGATGTACTGAATATGACCAAGTATATTACATCAGGATCAGGATTAACGGGGCCCTGACAGATCCCTTTCCCATCTCTAATGGCACTAGGCAGGGTTGCCCTCTGTCCCCTTTACTTTTTATATTATCCCTTGAACCCTTTCTGGAAGCCATAAGATAAAATCCGTATACCATGGGACTTGTAGTGGGGCGCACACAACACAAAGTGCTTGGTTATGCCGGTGATTTGCTTTTTACCGTAACGAACCCAAGACTGACCCTCCATAACATTATTAAGGAGTTCCGACTGTATGGGGAGCTCTCGGATTTTAAAATCGACAATGCCAAGTAAGAATATCAATTTACCACAGCCCAAGGTTCAGCAGCTGGAACCCAACTTCCCCTTCAAATGGACCTCTTGAAATATTTGGGGATCTAGCTCATGGAAGATTTGTCCCGCCTGTACGCACACAACTTTCTCCCGTTACTATATGCTCTACAACGGACCTAAGACGCTGGTCTATCCTGGTTTGGCAGGATTAATGTATTAAAAATGAATGTGATGCCTAGAATCCTTTATTTATTCCAAACGATTCCTATTCGGATTCCTCAGGACTAAATTCTCCCTAAGACCGGAGGGGGAATGGGCCTGCCCCCGTACATACAACCAAGCTTGTTATCATTTGATGGTCCTGGAGTGGGCACATTATCCTTTACACAAGTTGTGGGTGGATATGGAGTCACTCTAGGATCATTGCCCAAGTTCACGCCTTGATATATGCTACATTACAGACTCTACACTCCTTACACACGAAATTTGATCTTACAACGTACCCGTCTCCGATGACGTCTATGCAGTCCTGATTTTTCCCCCGGACAAGTGAGGGGCTTCTTCCTACAGACTCTCACAAGAGACCCTACTTGCTTTGAATTGTTATGCACCAGATCTGATCTCCCTGCCCACTGCGATTCTTTACTGTACAGACTCCTGATCCAAATACAAGGGACGACATCATTGAAATTCCAAAGTCTCTGGGAACAAATGTTGCACATTATGTTAGACCGGAAAGATTGGGAAAAAAATCTTTACTTTGCTCCACAAAAGCTCACGCCATACGAAAGCCCAAGAAACCTCCTACAAACTCCTTACACATTGCTACATGACTCCTGTGGCACTTCATAAAGCATTTCCAGATGTCCCTGATACGTGCTGGAGATTCAATGCGGCTCCTGGTACTCTACTGCATATCTGGTGGGACTGCCCTAGGATTGTCCCATTTTGGTCGTGTATTCACAAGACCGTTAACTGTATCTAAGATAACATTCCCCCATTCCAGCCCGGACCCTACCTAATATATCACACTTCCCAATCCCTTACAAGCTATTGACCAAGTTGAGAAGATTAGGGTACTTGAGGAATTAGCGATGCACTCCGAGGACCAACACACAAGTTACCTGCAGACGTGGTTCTACTGGTTATTGTTTCTGGAAGACCTGCTTACTAGACCTCTTTTGCAACCATGATGGGGTCCTTTTGGAGATAAGGTCATGTGTCTTCGTCTTAGGTTGTAGCTGGAGGCAGAGCCCCCTTTCCTCCTCCCTTATCCTCCCATTCTCCCCCCTTTTTTTTCCTCTCTTTCTGTTATTGTCTCTCTGTGTTCCTTTCCTTTTGTCATGTTTATGTTTGTCAGGAGAAGGTGTATTCAGTTCTTCCTGCATAGCGATCGCTGTTTTTTTGTCAATTGGATGTCATACTCATTGATTTTGGGTTATTGTCACCCGCTGCAACATATTTTTGTGATGTTATGTATATCTGATTCCTATCTCATTCCCGTTTACCTACCTACTTCCCTTCCTCGCATCGCTCTCTTTCTTCTCAGTCCCGTTTTCCACTTACCTCTCTTCCCACACTCGCTACTTTACATACTTCACATATTTTGCACGTTTACGCCTGTCAGGAGAAGGTGTATTCAGTCCATCCTGCATAGCGATCGCTGCCTTGTCGACAATTTGCTCTCATAGGGGGTTTACGTTTTTACCTGTCTGACGATGATGTGTGCAACTCATCTTGTATAGAGATCGCTGTTTTATCACCAATTTGATGTCATACTCATTGGTTCTGGGTTACTATGACCCGCTGCGATAGGTTTTTCTCATTATGTTTATTTGATCCCTCTCTCCTCCCTGTTTACCTGCCTACCTCCCCTCATCTTCTTCTTCCTTCCCAGTCCTGTTTTCCAATTACGTTCCTTTCCATTTTGAAAACTGAATAAAAATATATTTACAAAAAAATAAATAAACAAAGTTAAAAATAACATGAGGCTGCAAAGGGCAGCCTTGCAAAAAATATTTTTAAAAAGTACAGTTAATAATATTATCAGCAAATTCATGTATGGTGCTATGCACATGTAGTCAATTTAGTGAAAATGGAAGTCACCAAGATTTCAGTACAGGGAATATCGTTGGACTGCTAAATTCCTTCACTGCATTTATTTGTGAATCATACTCCTGCTTGAATGTTTGAAAAGAGCAATCTCATGAAGAGCGATTTAGTTCTCTGTCTGTTATTAGAGAAACAAGGTGGCGGGCCAAGGTAGCAATGACCAAATGGTTTTATTTATATAATTGCCTAATTAATGCTAGGTTGAAATCCCAATGTCTCATGCTCTAATGAAGATACAAGGTACAAGGCTGGGACATTCCTAGAGGCCCTGCAATGGTTTCAAACTATAATCACAACTTAAATGTACCTATTCATTTTCAAAATTACCTCTACTCTGTCTCCGTATCTGCAAACCAAGGGTCTAGATGTTCTTCAGGCATGATGACAACAGACACCATAAGAGAACATGAACAGGACTTTCAAAGCATTATGGACGCAACGAAGAATTTTATTTTGTGGGGAAGTCACAAGTCAGAGAAAGCAGGACATAATGTTGTGATTGAGGAAGATTTTCCAATATTTGTAAAGGTACGTGGAAAAAAGAAGATTGTGGGTGAACGAGCAGTTGATGAGCCAATCATATCAGAATGTGACAAATTTAGGGTGGAACTTTATAATATAACACTGGACAAGATGATAAACAGCCTGCAGAATCGGTTTACTACCAACAATCATCTGTTTGCAGATTTGTCATGTTTAGAACCTACACATTTTAAAGCACTTTACCCACAATGAGTAAATGAGCCTCAAGATTTGATTCTACAGCATCGAAATAAAAACTGATAAATAAACTGCTTGGTCTTGCATCAAGGTGGAACAGGCTAAAAATGTCTCTTTATGAAGAGTATAGTGGAAAACAGAGTATTAAGGAAAACAGTTTTTTTTTCCTTTTACATCCGGAACCATTTCAATAAACATATCCCAGTAACAAGTGTCCTGTGTTTCATTTACACCATTATATAAACCAATTCAACATACTCATTCTTAAGTACTCTTTCAGGATTGCAGCACAGATTTAAAGTAATCTGCATTACTGTTTTTTTTACCTCTTTAATGCTGCATGGGTGCTAGCCACCATTTTACATATCAGCACACCACATGGCAAAATACATTCATCACTATAACTCACAATGAGTCTTAACATATTAATCCAGCAAATATACACTTGAAATATATATATATATATCATATTTGTGCATCTAGTAGAATAATGAGAAGCAGGAACAGTTTGCAGTCAGCATCATTTTAGCTGTTTGGCTTTATTTTTTCTTCTTACCACTTTTAGCTAGAATGTCACTTTCCCCCTCATTACAGCATTCAGCGCCACCTACAGGCTGCTTCATCAATACCTTACATAGTACTCCAAGAACTGTACTAATAAACAAAATAAATGTGGGAGGTATATGTTTTCTAACAATTTTTACAATCCACTTTCCAGTCCATTACACACGCACAACCTGATGCAATAAAGGCACATACATGAAAGTTTAAAGAAGATTGAAGGGGAACTCCCATGGAACTAAATATATTTTTAGCTTGAGCATAAATATAATGTAGGTCGGTTGAAGGTTGGACCAGGAAGCGCACTTTCTAAACAAAGGTTACGGCACGTGACCCCTTGGTGAAACCGAGGATGCTCTCACAGTGTGCAAGCAGACAGACCAAAAGCTGCAGGAAAGTGCAATGAGGTGCGGAGGTAATATTGAGAGGAAGGGGCTATGTATGCGAGTATGAATGTCTATGTATAAGTGCTTATGCAGTAGCAGCACTGATGTCCAGACCTGATTTATAATATTCTGTAGGCTTAACCCCTTCCGTACCGGGACGTACCTGGTACTTCCTGGTTAACAGTCACCGGTAGACCGGGACGTACCAGGTACGTCTCCTCCAAAAAACGCCCCCACATCACCACAATCGCGGTGATCGTGGGGGCGCTGCTGCTGCTGTCTGCCCAGGACTCCTGGGCAGACAGCACAGCCTGTCTAAGCCCGCCCCCAAGCCTACGATCACTCCCACGGAGTGATTTTGTAGGCAAAAACAGCGATTGCAGAAAAATCTGCAATCGCGGTTTCAGCTGCCACAGGCAGCTTCAGGGAAGGGGGGGGGGTGTTGAATGGGTCCCCACACAAGTGTGGGGACCTGATCCAACACCCCCCTGCTGCCTGATCGCTCCATGAGAGCGTCAGTGCAGCGTTAACCCCTTCAATGCCGCGATCGCGGCATTGAAGGGGTTAATTGACGTTTTGTAGGGGGCTCTGCTGCTGGTGGTCTGCCTGGAAGCCCAGGCAGACCAGCAACAGCAAAAACGACCCCCCAGAAGTCCTCTGATCAGTCCTGTAGGACTGATCAGAGAGACTCCTCCCCTACAATCTCCAGTCTATTGGAGATTGTGTCCCAGCTGCCAGAGGCAGCTTCAGGGACAGGGAGACAGGGTTCTTTGGTCTCCACATGAGTGTGGAGACCAGCCCCCCACCCCCTCCCGTGCTCAGTTAACCCCTACCCCCCTCTTCCTCAATTAACCCCTTCAATGCTGCGATTGTGTATGACCCCCCATCGCAGCATTGCAGGGGTTAATATTAGTCCCCACAAGCTTGTGGGGACTAAATATCAGTCAATGCTGTGCTTCAATGGAGCATCAGCATTGAAAGAGTTAAAAAAAATTAAAAAATAATAATAATAAAGAAAAATAAAAAAAATTAAAAATAAATAAATAAATAAATAATTAATAAAATAATAATAATAAAAAAAATAACAGCACTGACCTGAAAGTCCAGGGTGCTTCCAGGTCAAATGCTGGGCTGGGCTGATCAGATCGCTCCTAGCCAATAGGAGTGATCGGATCATTATGGCAGCCCATGGATGACCCTGCTCTACAAAGAGAGAGGGGTCATCTAGGTTAATTATGAAAAAACACAAATTATTAATAAATAAAAAAATCATAATTATTTCCTGATCACTTGTCGGTGACATTTTAAGTCGCTGATTATTGATCGGTCTCCCTGATTGATGTCAGCGGCCTAAACCTGTCACTTACAAGTAATCTGATAAAAAAAAATATTTTAAAAAATGTAAATGCACATGTTCCAGTTTTGCCCTCATAGCTTCCTCAAAAAATGCATGAACCATGCATGTGAGGCCTTGTTGGAATCGGGGGATGTTGGTGAACAAAATGTGGTGTTTTCTTCCAGTGTTAAACATATGCTGTGCAAGAAATTCAGTGCAACATTGAAATGTATGCGTTAAAAACGCAATAAAATAATTTCTCTGTGAAGTTTGGCAGACATCAGTGAAGAAATGGCTGGCTGAAAACTGTCAAAACTACCCTAGTTGAACACCTTGACTTGTCTACTGTTCATAAATATATACTTTTATGGGGTAATTTACAGCGGGGGGCTTCCAAAATGTCCCAAATGGGATATGGGCCCAGGAAACCAATTTCTGAAAATTCCAAATTTGAAAAGGAAAATGCGCATGTTCCAGTTTTGCCCTCATAGGTTCCTCAAAAAATGCATGAACCATGCATGTGAGGCCTTGTTGGAACCGGGGGATGTTGGTGAACACAATTTGGTGTTTTGTTCTGCAGTTGCACATATTCTATACAAAATATAATATAAAATCTAAAGCAACATTGCAACATATGCAAAAAAAAACATACTATACTGGTCAAAATAGATAAAAATCCTGGCCATGTTGGGTGGTTTCCAAATCAGGACAACTTAATGAATATATTTGGGATAATTTTTTTCCCATTGGTTCAATGTGTGTACAATTTGTATGTATACAAAACTGTAAAAAAATGCTTTTTTTTCATTTTTCCCCCACTTTTTCCAGTTTATTTCAAACAAAACAATGTACTACCCAGCTTAATATGGTTTCAAATGAAAGCCCTACTTGTGCTGAAAAAAACAATATATGATTTGTGTGGGTGCACCAATTGATAAGAGAGAAATTACAGTTGAAGAAAGACACGGCAAAAACACAAAAACGGCTCTGGTCCTTTAGCGACACGTTAGTATCAAAATCCCGGTCCTGAAGGGGTTAAAGCACATAGACAATTCTAACACATAACATACAAAACATAAGGTTTTCCTGGGGAGGAGTTTTTTCTTTTAATAATTGAAAGAGCAAAATGTTGTATATCATATAGTATATTTTTCATGATGTTTATCTTGTAGCTATTGCAAAAACCGGATTGAGTTGCTCGGTAACATAGAACATTACTATAATGGCATCACAGGAGAATGATGATGTATTAGTGACTATTCTCTGTGATTCCTGTGAGACAGACACTAAACTGATTTTAAGTCATAAAGAATTCTCAATCTATGAGAGATTTATACAATGTGATTGATATACTTGACAAAGGTTCCTTCAGCGAAGTTGTTAAATGCCAGAAAGCAGATGGCTATAAAAATCTTTTCTTAAGCAGGCATGCCATTGAATGTGAAATAAAGATGCTGAATGCTTTGAGGAAAGTGGAAGAAAGCAGCAATCCAGAAGCAGCCATGAACCATCAATTTATCAGCCGACAGCATCTAAGAACAAACTATACATTCACCAATCACTACCAGTTTGTTTGGGAATTCTTAAGTGACTCTATGAAGAAAGAGACGGGCCAGCATTTTGATGCACCACCTGACATTTATGATGGCACTAAGGATCTTGCCTATTATGACAGGGAGATGGAGCTGGACAGAAACCCCCCATTCAATTCCCAAAATGAAAATACAACCAGCTAAGGACACCACAAGGCTTCACTCCTCCAGAATATCTCACGCTACATTGGTCAGTTTGTTAATTGTATAAAATGTATTTGCATGTGGAGGAAAGCTCTTCCCAAAAGCAAGCTAAGACAGAGAGATGATGAGTGGAGCCTGATCAATGAAGACAATAATGTATGAATGTCAAATGATTTTGACTTTTTTCTAGTATTGAACATTTTTGAAGTTTCCCCTTGAAACTAAAACATCCTAGAACATCTTCTGCTTTAGGAAAAAGCAGACCAACAGGGATACAATTATAATCATATATTAAAATTTATTAGGTTTTTAGTGCATATTCTTGTCAAAAAGTGTAGCATTCTTTAATGTTGTCTGAGGTAGTAGCTGCAGCCCTACAGCTGCTCTCCATTTCTGTGATCTAACAAAGCAGCCAATAAGTTTTAGTGCCGGCGCACAGGGGTCTGTAGACGTGCAGCAATCGCAGAAGGCTGTGAAGCTGATGGGAGTTAAGTCTAAAGTGTTTTTGCAGAAAACATCTCCTACACAGCATAGTTGGGTAGAGGAGAAAGGAGCAAATGCATATGGTGGATTCTGTAGGATATACACATGTAATTGCAATGAGCTTATTATGAAAATGTAAATTGTGTTTTCTCTACTCCTAATGAACACGCATTGAAAAAAAATTGCATCAATACATTGCCTCAAGGGTTTGAAAACATTATATTTCATAGATCATAAATGAAAAAAAATTTGATCACAGAGCACAAAGAAAATATATATTTAATAAATTGCATTCATTTCATTCAATCTGAGTAAATACAAAAAATCCACAATAATGTATAGTTCATGTAGCAGAATTCATTAAAACACTACAATGCTCTAGAAAATATTTACCTGCCTGGTACCCAGGAGAAAAAGCAGAAAGAATACGGAGAATCACGAAGAAGGCATACACGGAGCTCCTGGGGGTACACTGTGTTGCATACATTTACAGGAGGCTGCATGTTCGTATAGACATCCTTCTCAGGCCCCAGGTTTTTTTCCCAGTCCTTATTTTGGGGAAGGATTAATGTTCTCATTGCAACCCCAGGCTAGCTTTTGTATTATAGTTTAACACACTATTTCCCACTTTTAAGTGCAAAGTGTATTATATAATTTTTGGGGTGTCCCAAATTGTTACAGAAGGAGGTCATTCCCTTTCGAACTTACAAACTTTAGGTTTTATGAATATCCTGTTTCCAGAATATGGCGGTAACTCCGGACATACTTCTTTATGTCCAGGAAACTACTGGTTTGGTGGTGGGTAGCTGCATTCAAGATACACTGAGGCTTCACTTTAGGTAGGTGAGTTCAACAAGGCTGAGATCGTCTCGGTATGTTAAGTGTGTGAGTGTCTTTGTTAGTGTGAGTGTCAATGTCTGGCTGTGTGTTTTAGTAGAATTGTCTACACATTCATGCTAACGCACACACTTTTTCATACATTCTCATTCTGACATATATACGTACATGTTCCATACCTTACACTCCCAATCTCTATCCTACTTTAGGTCTAGAAAGACCAGTTTCTGTTTTTTGGATATGTTACTGTAACTTGGTAGGTTTCTGATATAAAAATTAGGAATCTCCCTCAATCCCACGATTGCTGTAAGATTGTTGATAAAGCTGTTTCTTGTTTTGTTAAATGTTCTAATGCAGTTAATGCATCCTTGGTACATTCAATGTGTAACGGCAATTGCAAAACAAGTCTAATAGTTACTGATTGTGATCATATATGATGATGTTTTATTTGATCCACTCATAACCAATTTTGGACATCTTAACATTAGTTCGTCCAGTACCTCTTCACATTAATTGCGGCGTTCACCCTTTCCCCAGATATCTAATAGCATTATGCATGTATTCTGGGTCCAATTTAATAATTAAAGTATGTCCACTTGAATAATTTTGACAATTTTTTTCACAACTATTTTTTTCTTTATTTATTTTATCTGGTTTGTTCTTTGTTACAACAATAATATTATAAGAAACGACCGGCACAATTTACTACACATACAGATATACCACACACAGCGGTGGAATGTATCCTTCAGTATGTTTTGGACATCTTATGCTTCCAACTTTGTGGGAACAGTTTAGGGAAGGCCCTTTTCTATTTTATCCAATGACTGGGCCCCAGTGCACAAAGCAAGGTCCATAAAGTCATGGTTGGATGAGTTTGGTGTGGAAGAACTTGACTGGCCCTCATAGAGCCCTGACCTCATGATTCTCCTGATTGTAAGCCAGGCTTTCTCGCCGAACATCAGTGTCTGACCTCACAAATGCTCTACTGGATGCATTGGCAAAAATTTCCCACAGAAACACTCCAACATCTTGCAGAAGAGTGGAAGCTGTTATAGCTGCAAAAAAGGGGCCAACTACATATTAAAGTCCCTGTCTGTGTTTAGTCAGGTGTCCCAGAACTTTTGTCTATATAGTATATGTTCTACACAGACACATTAATCACACACTATTACACCGGCTTATATGTTACCATATCACACTGTCTCTGAAGAGCACAAGTCATATTCAACTTTGCACCAATGCACCCATGAACGGTATGCATTTTTTTAAACACTGAATAATGTATCTGTGATAAGGTTTTATTTTAAGTCATTAATGCACTTGAATTTGGTGATGTAGTGCTAGGAAGGTTAATTACCAAACGTTCTGTTGAAGCCTTTTATTTCCTATTGAAGAATATTTTGAATAATAATGCTATGACTGTTTTGTTCCACTGAATAAACTAGATCTGTTTTATTCAAAAGTTTTTGCAGTGGCCAATTTTTTATTCCATTTAGTCGTAGTAGCAGCATATGTATTCACAGACTATAAGGAGCCCTGTGTGAACTTTTGCATCCTTCACATGTACACGTGTGTAGAAAAAATACATGAAAGTGTTTAGATTTTATTATCCTGTCATTTTTCTTTGAACTGCAATACCTTTTAAACCGCCGCACCAAAAAACTTCTAATTTCCCTTACGAAAAAATTACTGCAGTTTTTCTGAAGTAATACTGCAGTTTTTTGGACATGAAAAAACTGCAATACTGCACTTTTACTGCAGTATTACTGCACATTTACTGCACTTTTTTTATATTGCAAACCTACAGTTGTAATTCAATGTACTGCAGCTTTATTGCATTTGTACTTCCGTACAAAAATAACTGCAGTAAAACTGCATTACAGTGAAGTACAAATGCAGTAAAACTGGGTCTTAATTTGTTCAACAGTAATCTTTAGCTCTGCAACTGCACCCCTTATCTTTAATTTTATGAACGGCTACTCACAATCACTTGGAAATTTGCACACTTAACCTCAGTACCTGGCCTAGCGTCAATATCTAATGAATAAAAAAAATAAAACTCATTATTTTTGCAACCCAGGGGTTTTTGGTACCTCAAGCCCCAGAGCAATTTTGCCATTTTTGTGCTATGTTGGTTCAGCGATTATTCTCCTTTCCTGTGAATAGTGTACCCATGTAAACTATATATTGTTTTTTCAAGGAGAGATAGAGCTATATTTTGATACCATAATTGGATGATTAGCTGAAAATTTAGAATGAGAAATTTAGTAAAAACTAGCAAAAATTAGAATTTTTTTAAAAATGTTTTCCCTCTGAAAACACAAAATTAGGTAAAGTGATGGAAAATCCCCTCCACGTTTATCAATTCAGGCGTTCTGATTTCAGAAATACCTAATTTATATAGCTTTTCCATACTTTCCTAGCACCAGGGAACATACTTTAAGGTGTACATTTTTTGTACAATGTTTATGCTTATGGCTTAACGTGTTTGGGGGTTGTGAACAGGGGCAGGAGGCTTATACTGGGAAGATGTTGTGCTAGGGCAATGGGATGTAAGGTTTTTTAAATTTTTTATTAATATTATCTTTTTAATATATTTTTTTTAATTATTTTATTTTATTTGGTATTTTTTTTATATATATATATATATTTTTAAATGGTTAGATGTCCTCTTAGGGACTTCCTGAACATGTTATTAATGCCAGTGATGTCACAATGACATCACTTAGCTCACTTTATTATTTTATTTTAGAATTATTTATATTATTATTTTAATGATTTTTTTATTATTATTATTTTTTAAACCGTTTAGTTTTTTCTTTTTTTCTCTTTCAGCACGGAGAGTGGCATGGTTTCTTACTCCCCTCTCCGCGATCCCCCTGCGTTCTCTATGCAGGTCCCCACAGACTTGCAGAGAGATCACAAATATTTAACACATAAATACATGGGTAATACATTGCCAGAGATGGGTTGAAAATTTCCAGGAATCCCCAAACATAATTTAAAGTAAAAAAAAAACAGTGCTCACTCTGCAAAACACATAAAGATTTCTTCTTGGCAAAAAGAAGAAATGTAACATTTGTAACTTGTAACATTACTGCCTTATTTTTACTACAATGTTGTGGTTTCTAAGATCTTGCAGTATAATGACAACAAAATCTAAACGGTAAATGAAGATTGGAGGAGTGCATTAAGGAAACTTGCATTTAAAAAAATCTTAAAATATAATTATATAATTATTCTTAATTCATTAAGTTTTTATTACTTAAATTGCGTTTCTAACCATGAATGTGACCCAAAGAAAGTCTACAGAAAGCAACTGCTCCTCAGCCATGTCTTTCCCCAACACACACAGTTCCAAGAAGTGCTACTAAAATTGGTTTGAATAATTCAAATTATCAGGAAAATGGATCACAATATGCATAGCTTGAAGGAAAGGAGAGACGAGATTTGAGAGGTTTGTTTCAAATTATTCAGAGGATGGTAGATAAATGGAGCAGCATCTTAGCTAAAGTATTAAAGATGAATATAGTGAGGGAATGTAAGCATGCATGGAATAGGCATTCATTTTTGCTGATTCTAAGGCTACCACTGGTAGGAAAAATGGGCAAACGTATGTGTGTTAGCATGGATGTGTATGAGTTTTTTTGTGTTACCATGGATGTGTACAGTATGTAGACAGCACGTGAAGCTCATGTAGGTAAACACACACAATCTGATGCACATACATGAAAGTTTAAAGAAGATTGAAGGGGAACTCCCATGGAACAAAATATATTTTTAGCTTGAGCATAAATATAATGTAGGTTGGTTGAAGGTTGGACCAGGAAGCGCACTTTCTAAACAAAGGTTACGGCACGTGACCCCTTGGTGAAACCGAGGGTGCTCTCACAGTGTACAAGCAGACAGACCAAAAGCTGGTGTTTATCTTGTAGCTATTGCAAAAACTGTATTGAGTTGCTCGGTAACATAGAACACTACTATGATGACATCACAGGAGAATGATGATGCATAAGTGACTTGAAGCAGCAGTCAAAATGTTCAGTCTCTTGTAGGACATAGAACTATTCTCTGTGATTCCTGTGAGACAGACACTAAACTGATTTTCAGTCATGAAGAATCCCAAATCTATGAGCGATTTATACAATGTGATTGATGTACTTGGCAAAGGTTCCTTCGGTGAAGTTGTTAAATGCCAGAAAAGGGATTCTGGCAAGCAGGTGGCTATAAAAATCCTAAAGTATGATTGCTCCAGCAATTATGCCATTGAACATGAGATTGAGATGCTGAATGCTTTAAGGAAAGTGGATGTAGAAAAGTTTAATATCCTGCAATTCTACGAACATTTTCATGATGACAGCAAACATTATATGGTTTTCGAGTTACTGCAAAAAAATCTATTTCAGTACCAGGAGGAGATTGGATTTGCTCCACTTCCAGTGAGGCACATAAGGACTATCTCCTCTCAGGTATTAATAGCTCTGTCCAAGTTAAGTGAGCTTTCTATTATTCATGCAGACTTGAAGCCAGAAAATATTGTGCTGGTTGACCAGGACAGATACCCGTTTAGAGTTAAAGTTATTGATTTTGGCTGTTCTTATAACTCTAATGAGGTGAGGGGCATGAAGGAGCCATGTATCCAAACTCTCTTTTACAGAGCCCCTGAGATCCTTCTAGGATTACCTTTCAGTGAAAAGGTGGACATGTGGTCTCTTGGCTGCATTATGGCTGAGCTTCATCTTGGGGCTCCTCTTTACCCAGGACGTACTGAATACGACCAAGTACGCTACATCTGTGAGACCCAAGGTTTACCAAAAAGCCATTTGCTTGACACAGCCAGTAAGGCACCCCGTTTCTTCAATAGAAAAGCAGGATTCCAATGGGCACTTAAAACTGTGGATGAGTACCAAATGGAGACCAGGGTGAAGCCAGCAGAATGGAGGAAATATATCTTCAAATCCTTGGATCATCTTCAATTCATAAAGTATGCCAGCTTTGTTAATGGAAACACAGAAATGCTGGCTAAGTATAGCGAACAAAAAGATATGGTGGAAATCATCAAGTGCATGCTGACGTGGGATTCCCATGAAAGAATCAATCCAGAAGCAGCCATGAACCATCAATTTATCAGCCGACAGCATCTAAGAACAAACTATACATTCACCAAACACTACCAGTTTGTTCCGGAAAGCTTAAGTGACTCTATGAAGAAAGAGACGGGCCAGCATTTTGATGCACCACCTGACATTTGTGATGGCACTAAGGATCTTGCCTATTATGACAGGGAGATGGAGCTGGACAGAAAACCCCCATTCAATTCCCAAAATGAAAATACAACCAGCTATGGACACCACAAGGCTTCACTCCTCCAGAATATCTCACGATACATCGGTCAGTTTGTTAATTGTATAAAATGTATATTCAATTGGAGGAAAGCTCTGCCTGAAAGACAGAGAGATGATGAGTGGAGCCTGATCGATGAAGTCGATAACGTGTGAATGTCAAATGATTTTGACTTTTTTCTAGTAATGAACATTTTCGAAGTTTCCCCTTGAAACCAAAACATCTTCTGCTTTAGGAAAAAGCAGACCAGCAGGGATTCGATTATAATGATATATTAAAATGTATTTTAGTTTTTAGTGCATATTCTTGTCAAAAATCTTTAATGTTGTCTGTGAACTTACCTGAGGTAGTAGCTGCAGCCCTATAGCTTCTCTCCATTTCTGTGGTGTAGCAAAGAAGCCAATAAGTTATAGGCAGAAAGCTCTCATTGAAATGAATGGGAGGGCTTTTTGTGCCGGCGCACAGGGGTCCGTAGACATCCAGCAATCGCAGAAGGCTGTGGAGCTGATGGGAGTTAAGTCTAAAGTGTTGTTTTTGCCTAAAAACATCTCCTACACAGCAAATAGTTGGGTAGTGGAGAAAGGAGCAAATGCATATGGTGGATTCTGTAGGATATAAACATGTAATTGCAATGAGGTTATTATAAAAAAAAAGAGCCCTTGTACATTGTACAATGTTTATGCTTATGGATTAACGTGTTTGGGGGTTGTGAACAGGGGCAGGAGGCTTATACTGGGAAGATGTTGTGCTAGGGCAATGGGATGTAAGGTTTTTTAAATTTTTTATTAATATTATCTTTTTAATATATTTTTTTTAATTATTTTATTTTATTTGGTATTTTTTTTATATATATATATTTTTTTTTAAATGGTTAGATGTCCTCTTAGGGACTTCCTGAACATGTTATTAATGCCAGTGATGTCACAATGACATCACTTAGCTCACTTTATTATTTTATTTTAGAATTATTTATATTATTATTTTAATGATTTTTTTATTATTATTATTTTTTAAACTGTTTAGTTTTTTCTTTTTTTCTCTTTCAGCACGGAGAGTGGCATGGTTTCTTACTCCCCTCTCTGCGATCCCCCTGCGTTCTCTATGCAGGTCCCCACAGACTTGCATAGAGATCACAAATATTTAACACATAAATACATGGGTAATACATTGCCAGAGATGGGTTGAAAATTTCCAGGAATCCCCAAACATAATTTAAAGTAAAAAAAAAAAAACAGTGCTCACTCTGCAAAACACATAAAGATTTCTTCTTGGCAAAAAGAAGAAATGTAACATTTGTAACTTGTAACATTACTGCCTTATTTTTACTACAATGTTGTGGTTTCTAAGATCTTGCAGTATAATGACAACAAAATCTAAACGGTAAATGAAGATTGGAGGAGTGCATTAAGGAAACTTGCATTTAAAAAAATCTTAAAATATAATTATATAATTATTCTTAATTCATTAAGTTTTTATTACTTAAATTGCGTTTCTAACCATGAATGTGACCCAAAGAAAGTCTACAGAAAGCAACTGCTCCTCAGCCATGTCTTTCCCCAACACACACAGTTCCAAGAAGTGCTACTAAAATTGGTTTGAATAATTCAAATTATCAGGAAAATGGATCACAATATGCATAGCTTGAAGGAAAGGAGAGACGAGATTTGAGAGGTTTGTTTCAAATTATTCAGAGGATGGTAGATAAATGGAGCAGCATCTTAGCTAAAGTATTAAAGATGAATATAGTGAGGGAATGTAAGCATGCATGGAATAGGCATTCATTTTTGCTGATTCTAAGGCTACCACTGGTAGGAAAAATGGGCAAACGTATGTGTGTTAGCATGGATGTGTATGAGTTTTTTTGTGTTACCATGGATGTGTACAGTATGTAGACAGCACGTGAAGCTCATGTAGGTAAACACACACAATCTGATGCACATACATGAAAGTTTAAAGAAGATTGAAGGGGAACTCCCATGGAACAAAATATATTTTTAGCTTGAGCATAAATATAATGTAGGTCGGTTGAAGGTTGGACCAGGAAGCGCACTTTCTAAACAAAGGTTACGGCACGTGACCCCTTGGTGAAACGGAGGATGCTCTCACAGTGTACAAGCAGACAGACCAAAAGCTGGTGTTTATCTTGTAGCTATTGCAAAAACTGTATTGAGTTGCTCGGTAACATAGAACACTACTATGATGACATCACAGGAGAATGATGATGCATAAGTGACTTGAAGCAGCAGTCAAAATGTTCAGTCTCTTGTAGGACATAGAACTATTCTCTGTGATTCCTGTGAGACAGACACTAAACTGATTTTCAGTCATGAAGAATCCCAAATCTATGAGCGATTTATACAATGTGATTGATGTACTTGGCAAAGGTTCCTTCGGTGAAGTTGTTAAATGCCAGAAAAGGGATTCTGGCAAGCAGGTGGCTATAAAAATCCTAAAGTATGATTGCTCCAGCAATTATGCCATTGAACATGAGATTGAGATGCTGAATGCTTTAAGGAAAGTGGATGTAGAAAAGTTTAATATCCTGCAATTCTACGAACATTTTCATGATGACAGCAAACATTATATGGTTTTCGAGTTACTGCAAAAAAATCTATTTCAGTACCAGGAGGAGATTGGATTTGCTCCACTTCCAGTGAGGCACATAAGGACTATCTCCTCTCAGGTATTAATAGCTCTGTCCAAGTTAAGTGAGCTTTCTATTATTCATGCAGACTTGAAGCCAGAAAATATTGTGCTGGTTGACCAGGACAGATACCCGTTTAGAGTTAAAGTTATTGATTTTGGCTGTTCTTATAACTCTAATGAGGTGAGGGGCATGAAGGAGCCATGTATCCAAACTCTCTTTTACAGAGCCCCTGAGATCCTTCTAGGATTACCTTTCAGTGAAAAGGTGGACATGTGGTCTCTTGGCTGCATTATGGCTGAGCTTCATCTTGGGGCTCCTCTTTACCCAGGACGTACTGAATACGACCAAGTACGCTACATCTGTGAGACCCAAGGTTTACCAAAAAGCCATTTGCTTGACACAGCCAGTAAGGCACCCCGTTTCTTCAATAGAAAAGCAGGATTCAAATGGGCGCTTAAAACTGTGGATGAGTACCAAATGGAGACCAGGGTGAAGATAGCAGAATGGAGGAAATATATCTTCAAATCCTTGGATCATCTTCAATTCATAAAGTATGCCAGCTTTGTTAATGGAAACACAGAAATGCTGGCTAACTATAGCGAACAAAAAGATATGGTGGAAATCATCAAGTGCATGCTGACGTGGGATTCCCATGAAAGAATCAATCCAGAAGCAGCCATGAACCATCAATTTATCAGCCGACAGCATCTAAGAACAAACTATACATTCACCAAACACTACCAGTTTGTTCCGGAAAGCTTAAGTGACTCTATGAAGAAAGAGACGGGCCAGCATTTTGATGCACCACCTGACATTTGTGATGGCACTAATGATCTTGCCTATTATGACAGGGAGATGGAGCTGGACAGAAACCCCCCATTCAATTCCCAAAATGAAAATACAACCAGCTATGGACACCACAAAGCTTCACTCCTCCAGAATATCTCACAATTCATTGGTCAGTTTGTTAATTGTATAAAATGTATATTCAATTGGAGGAAAGCTCTGCCTGAAAGACAGAGAGATGATGAGTGGAGCCTGATCGATGAAGTCGATAACGTGTGAATGTCAAATGATTTTGACTTTTTTCTAGTAATGAACATTTTCGAAGTTTCCCCTTGAAACCAAAACATCCTAGAACATCTTCTGCTTTAGGAAAAAGCAGACCAGCAGGGATTTGATTATAATGATATATTAAAATGTATTTTAGTTTTTAGTGCATATTCTTGTCAAAAATCTTTAATGTTGTCTGTGAACTTACCTGAGGTAGTAGCTGCAGCCCTATAGCTTCTCTCCATTTCTGTGGTGTAGCAAAGCAGCCAATAAGTTATAGGAAGAAAGCTCTCATTGAAATGAATGGGAGGGCTTTTAGTGCCGGCGCACAGGGGTCCGTAGACGTGCAGCAATCGCATTTTTGATGGACCAGAACAATGATAAATCATTAATGATGTCGCTAGGATTGCGGGGTCGCTGCTGTAGCCATGACATGAACAGTCAGCCTACAGCAGATCCTCTACACTTCTGTGCATGCTATCGCTTCTATAGACATGTACAGATCCAGTTCAATGGCAAAGGCAGGGCTTTGTACTTTTTCCTTCTCACTGTGATTGTCAGTTGGAAAGAGGCAGAAAACATCAGGAAATAGTTGGTCCTCTGGGTCTCAAGACCCAGTTGTTTTTAAAATACATATGTGTTTTTCATATTCTGCCTGAGGGGTCATTTTGTTTATATGTCATTTTAATGCATATTCGGTAATTTGTGTAGTGTGGTGGGAGTTAGTGGGAATTGTTAAACTTAAAAATTAGAAAACTTAAAAAAAGAAAATTACATAGGTCTATAGGGTGGTTTTTAAATCAGGGTAAGTAACGAACACTATTTGTGTATAATTTATTTGCATGTAAAACGCAGAGTAAATTTTTTTTTTAAGTTCTTTTACATTTTTTTTTTATTTTTTCATAAACAATAATGTCTTACATATATTATTACATTATTACATAAAATATTTTTTTAAGAAAAAGCCCTATATAATTTGAAGAAAGGCACATATAGCTTAAAAAAACATGGGTCCTGAAGGGGTTAATTATGTTCCAGGCTATCTCCACCCATGCACACTGCTAACCCCGCCCATCTATGTGGCTGGCCCCTCCCCTGCACAGCTAATCCTGTGGCTGAGAAAGCTCTCCACCGAAGAGGGAGACCTCTGGGTAGCCAGAGCCTGGAAGTTCCAAGAAATGCCTTCCACCAAATGTAGTGTCTAGAAAACAGTTAACAAACATCTAACAAAAATCTTGCCTTGCCATTATTGCCTTGAACATTCAAAAGTATACACGTTCCTTTTGGGGTTTACAAAAGATTTACATTATTGTGCCTACGATATTCACACACTCCAAGAAGATAAAAAAAAACATGTGATATAGTTAACTATATTTCCATGTATTAGTGTTTTGTTTTTGAAAAGTGTTTGTTTTAGCACACATAAAAAACATCTCTCACTAAATGTACAGTAATATAAAATGAAGCTTATGTCTCTTAGATATATTGTAAGTTAATTGGGGCCTGAGTGCCAGGATCTCCAACAGGTTGTTTGTGATGAGCTACTAGCAAGTCTGTGACTGCTGCAATGTAAATCCTGAGTGTCTATCAATTCTAGCATAGCGAAACCCCAGAAACAAATACAATTCAAAAATAAGCTTAAAGCGTAAAACAAACTATTGAAAATGTATCCTTTATCCCCACAGATGCAATATTTTTTTTCCAATATACTGGCATAGAAGGTTTCAGTCATCATCATACATAGCGTTAATTACATGTAAAGTGGAGTTCCTCTGTTTTAGCATGAGATGTTTATCAGACGTGGATCCAAAAGTGGTATGTGTTTCGTGGACATACAAAAATATATCTTTATATATATATACATATCCAGTAGAGATGAATCTTCATTTCTTATCAAGGATAATATTGCCTTGTTGATCTTTTATCCGAACGCGCCCTGAAGAATACTTTGTTTCTTGACGACCGTTTGAATATATTGTTTTTATGGTACCGTCGGGATATTCTCGTCTTCTAAACTGGGCGGTGTGAATCTCCTTTTGTCCATTGTGGAATATGACTGTTTTATGACCGTTCCTTAAAAAATAAGCACACAACAAGCACATTTCAATTGTCACCACTTTGTTGTCTTATCACCATAACGACCAATAGAATGCCCCTGTTGAGTTTGCACCAGAATCACTTTTCATACATATAGCCCAATACATATCAATATATTTACTTACTAACTATAAACATATGTATTTGGATCAACCTCTTCAAGGTAGAGTATTTATAGGAAGTGCTATGATGGTTGCAGAGACACAAAATGAAACACAGTTACGGTTGCACAGTGTATACAATTGTACATGAAAAACACTGATTGAGACTCACTTTTCTAACTTAACTATAGTTCCATCTGGAAAATTCGTTTCCTCGCGTCCATCTTTAAACATGAGTTTGACTGTGCGATCAGGAAACACGATTTCTTTGGTACCATCAGGATGGTGTTTTTCTTAAAAATAAAACGGAGACGCATATTATATGTTAATATCCTAATATTCTTCACATTTCAATATTTAACTCTTTCTTTCTGTATCTCACGCCAGTCTTTTTCTCACCATCTGTCCCATTTTTTTTCACTCTCTGTCTCATTTAATAAATATTTTCGAAGCCTGGATTAATATTTATGCAAAAATGTGTTTTCTTGTAAAGATACTATAAGTAGCTATTTTCTAAAGCAATGAAGACAAGGGGTTGGGCTACCATAAAAGCATATTGATCAGCTGCTTATAGCCCCCACTGGTTTGATAAGCCAAAGTATGTGGGAGGGGTGAGGAATAGATCCCTCTTAAATTTATAACTAAATTAACAAACCTGTAATCTCACGTATGATATTTCTTCATCTATGTTTAATTATTTATTATTATCAAATGTACCTAGGATCTTTTGGCTTAGGCTCCAAAAAACGTAGAGACATCCCAGTCAACTCTGTATAGGATTTCACATTTATATCTTGTGCAAGAAGTGCTTACCTATTTGTTTGTTAGGGAATTCTAACACCTCCAAACCATTTGGGTATGTTGTGTGAGTTGTTTGCGCATCTGAATAATAATACACCTTGAATAAGCAAGAAATAAAAATCATTATATAAGAAAGGCTGAGTTCTACAAAATATGTCTCTACCAAGAAAATTCATTTTAACTTGCTATGCAGTTGAATCATGTACATCTTAACAGAAACCATACAAATTGCCATATTTTATTATTTGTAGCTTGTATATCTGATTTGAACCCAGTGTTATATGCTTTATGGGCTAGTAACACTTTTAGAAATATTTTTAAATGGCCACTTAAAATTTCCACATAATATAGTGTTTTGACAGCTGCAGTAATATATATATATATATATATATATATATATATATACACACACACACACACACACATACATATATATATATATATATATATATATATATATATATATATATATACATATACCGTATTTGCTCGATTATAAGACGAGGTTTTTTCCAGAGCAAATGCTCTGAAAAATAACCCTCGTCTTATAATCAGGGTCGTCTTATAATCAGACCTCAAATAGGTCTGATTATGAGACTAAGATCCAGATCCCCTGCAGCGATGCAGGGGACCTGGATCCTCCAGTGTTAACCCCCCCCCCAACTTACCGGTGCTTCTGAGTCCCCGGTGCTTTGTCCGGGCTGCGTGTAGAGCTCTACGCGATACAATCGCGTAGAGCTCTACACGCTTCCCGGACTAAGCACTGGGGACCCAGATGCAGGGGACCTGGATCCTCCTGTGTTAACCCCCGACCCAATTTACCGGTGCATCTGAGTCCCCGGTGCTTAGTCCGGGCTGTGTGTAGAGCTCTACGCGATATAATCGCGTAGAGCTCTACACGATACAATCGCGTAGAGCTCTACACGATACAATCGCGTAGAGCTCTACACGATACAATCGCGTAGAACTCTACACGCTGCCTGGACTAAGCACCGGGGACTCAGATGCACCGGTAAGTTGGAGGGGGGGCATAACACAGGAGGATGCAGGGGACCCTCCAACCTACCGGTGCTTCTGAGTCCCCCGTGCTTAGTCCGGGCAGCGTGTAGAGCTCTATGCGATTCGCGTGGAGCTCTACATGCTGCCCAGACTAAGCACCTGGGGCTCAGATGCAGGGGACCTGGACCCTCCTGTGTTATGCGCCCCCCCAACTCAGAAGCACCGGTAAGTTTGGAGGAGGGAGAGGGAGTGTTAAATGGGGGGTGTAAGGCATTTCTGGAGGCAGAGTGGTCTGTGAAATGCCTTTTAACTCCTTTAATGCCACTCTGCCTCCTGAAATGCCTTAAACCTCCCTATATGCCACTCTTCCCCATAATATGCCTTTTAACCCTCTAAGTGCCAGAGTGGCATATAGGGTTAAAAGGCATATCATGGGGCACAGTGGCATATAGGGTTAAAAGGCATATCATGGGGCACAGTGGCATTTAGAGGGTTAAAAGGCATATCATGGGGCACAGTGGCATATAGGGGGTATAAGGCACTTCTGGGGCAGATGTGCATAACTGGGGGGCAGGTTGGAAAATAAAGGAAATAAAACCAAAATATTTTTCTCAAGCATACCTTTTATTAAAAAAAGTGTTTAAATGAATTAACATTTACTGGTAAAACTTTTTTCCTATAGGGTCGTCTTATATTCAGGCTTTTTCTTTTTTTCCTAAATTAATATTAAGATTTGGGGGTCGTCTTATAATCAGGGTCGTCTTATAATCGAGCAAATACGGTATTTATTACTGTTTTCTTAACCAAATCAATTATAGAAGATAAAATGTCTCCACTGTAACATCAGTGCAGTGTCCTCTTTAATAGGAAATGTCACACTGATGACCTGGAGGTCCCTATCGTAGGTAAGGTTTATTGGAACAATATGAAATGAAACTCACTTCTTCAGAGATATATAATGTTACTGTATAAAATATAGTTAACATCCAAAAAGTATTTCCCACAGAGTGCACGCACCACTTTCTTGTACGTCCGATATTTTATATTTGGAGACATATAGAAACGTATAGAGAGAATCACTCTAACACTTCTGTTATATTATATTCCAAGCATTATATGTCACTTCATAATCAACTACTGTCCAATATGTGCTGATATAATAACCATACTGTATACAGTTAATACATCAGTCTGAGACTATATAGGAACATTAATTAATACAAAAATATTTAACACATAAATGCATTGCCACAGATGGGTTGACAATTTCCAGAAATCCCAAAAATAATTTAAAGTAAAAAAAAAAAAACACTACAGTGCTCACTTAAACACGTAAAAATGTCTTCTTGGCAAAATCATGTAAGAGCACGGTACTTATGCGGTTAATTGTGATAACACATAGAAGAAGTCACCCCTGGTGACACGCATAGGAGTACGGAGCTGTATGGGACAATAATAATAATAATAATAATAATAATAATAATAATAACCTGCATAATGCAGTTACTAAAATGGAGCCAGCTGGAGTGTAGCTGCAGAATATTTATTAGCGAACTTATTATATGCTGTAATAAGTAGATAACATGACCCTGTTCTAAGTCATGCAAGTTGGGATTTTTAATCATCAATATTCCTCACTGTCCAGTACAGGTTTTACTTTTCCTCCCTTATAGAAGGTTTGCTAGAACGACAAGAAATGTACTGTGCATATCTTTGCAATGCTTTAAATCTTAAACATTTACATACTATACTTTGGTCTGGCATTGTTTTCTTCACATCACCATTAAAGAATGTTACGATTGTAGACATCCCATCTGCACTGGTTTCCTTCTTGGTTCCATTGGTGAAAACTACGATTTTGCGTCCATCTGAGTACAGCTGTTCAATCTAGAGAGACACGTTAGACCAAATGCTGACATTAATGCAAATGTGCCGCGTCTTAAATTCCCCCTAAGCCCGGAAAACAATAAATTCCCATTACTTTCCAAAAGTGTACAACTACTGCCTGACCTTTCCATCGGGGAACTGGATTTCTTCCTGGATACCATCTTCATCGTTGCTTTTGTTTCTAGCTCTTTCTAATGCCTTTCTTGACAGAATGGACTTTGGAGCAGTGCTCTAAATAACAATTTGATCACAAAGAAAAAGCAATGAACACAAATCTTCAAGTTTAAAGAGGATGTCAGTATATTCTTTTTTTTTAATATGTATTTTACATTTAATATGCGTACACATATGCATGTATACGTAGATACACATATCCAGACAAACTAGTCTCTATCCCCATCATTAAAATGTGCCCTTTTTCTCTCTTTCCCTATTCTTTCCTTTTTTTGTCTCTACTCTCCTTCTTTCTTATGTCTCTTACTCCCTCTCACTATCCATCTTTCTTATATCTCTCCCTTTCCTCTTCCTGTGTATCTCACTCTACCATTCCCTTCTCCCTTTAATCCCTTTCACCCCTCTTTCTTCTTTCTCTCTACGCCTTCAATTTTCTTTCTTTCCTTTTCTACCCCATTTCCTCTTTCTTTCTTTCTTTCTTTACTTTCTTTCTCTTTGTATCCATTCCACTGTTTCTTTCTAATCTTTCTTCTCTTTTTATTACTTTTTTTTATCCTTTCATCTGTCTTTTTTTATAGTGTTTCTTCTTTCTTTTTTTATATCCCCTTTCTTAGCATCTTTCTCTTTTTTCTCTCCTCTTCCCTCTTTGGAGGATCAGAGGGAAAGCAGATCAGGGTGGAGGAAGCGGGCCATATAAGGGAAGTTGCGGGTCAAAACAGAAGGGAGCAAGTCAGAGCAGTAGGGTAAGGGAGGGGATGGGAGGATCAGAGAGAGAGAGAGCGAGAAAGAGGGGAAGGGGTATGTGGGTCAAAGAAGAAGAGGACAGGACGGGGCTTGAAAGAGCAAATGGGCACAGGTGGGGGAGGAAGAGCATGGGAGGAGCAGAGCAGAGGCAAAGGGGTAGTTTAGAGAAAAGAGGAGCAGGAGGAGGTGGGTCAAAACAGAGGGGGTGGGAGTTTCAGGTCAAAGCAGAGGGAATAGGAGGCAGTGAATCCGAGCAGGTGGGAGCAGAGCAGAGGGTAATGAATTAGAGTAAAGTGCAATGGAAGGTAGTGAGTTAGAGCAGACAGGCTAGAGGGAGCAGATAAGGGCAGAGAGGGCAGGAAGGCTCTGGGAGGATCACAAGAGAGCTGGAGGAGGCATGTCAAAACAGAGGGGAATGGGGTTAGTGGTTTAGGGAAGGGGATGATGGATGAAGCGGGTAAAGGCAAAGAGGGCAGGAAGGTCTGGTAAGAGGATGAGCTGGATGGCTGTGCTAAAGTTTTAGGGAGCAGTGGGCAGCAGAGGGACAGGCAAGGTAACAGAGGATGATTGTCCAAGCAGGAATTAAAATGGAGGGACAGGGACCAATCAGAGTGCAGCATGATTAGACAGTCAGCATGGCCGTCAATTACAGTGACAAGGCTTTTATATATATATGTATATATATATATATATATATATATATATATATATATACGATGTAACCGTATAGGCAGGTGCAGAGAGTGAGGATGGAAGAATATTTGGAGATAAAAGGGCAGAGATAAAGCTGTTGCAGAATTGTTAAGGACTCTGTGAAGTTAAATTTTATTCTGGGGCGTATGGACAGCCAGTGGAGGAACCGGCACAGTGGAGCAGCAGATGATGAGCAATGAGATAAGGATATTTAATCTAGCAGATGTATTCAAACTGTGGAAATGATGAGGCCAGTTAATAGGGAATAGAAATAACCCATATGGGAGAAACAAGGGAATCAGTCAGTACTGTAGTTGTATACTGTGAGAATAGGCTAGAAACCTAGAATCTGATGGCAAATGAGAGCCATTTGGCCCATCCAACATATTCACATGCCCATGCCATGCAAGTTTAAATTCTCTTACTGTGTTAACCTCTACCACTTCAGCTGTAAGGCTGTTTTAAAAATACCATTTTAATCTGCTTGAATCTGTGCCACGTGTAAGGAACTTCAGGATTAGAGGATTGGCGCTCCCTGAGCATTGGGAGATAATATAACGTAAGTATCACATAAATGAATGAAATATATAGGTAAACTATTCTACTAGATCAGAAAAGACAAAAAAAGTGTGATGGAACCACATCTAGAAAGGGCAAGGATCGAAATGTTATAAGGTACATAATGTTCTTGCAGTACCGATATATATATATATATATCACCCCCCTATGTGTCGGGTGGTATATGCAGGGTCCTACTGATGTTTTACATAATAAAATACAAAACTTACCATTACATCAGACCCCCGACTGGGTTCCCCTGGAGTTTTCCTTCCACTATGGACACTGTGACTTCTGGTTCTGTTTAAGCTTGTTCCTGGCTCTTCCCAGGGAATAGACTGGTCCTGAAATCTTCTGACACTTGGGAGCTCTGTATCCTAACAAACAAGAAATCACAAACAGTAAACATAAACCACATAAATAATGTAGATTAACATATCAAGTTGTTATTATTTATTAATTACATGCTAACATGTTTCCCCAGAGCTGTACAATTTAAAGATGGGGTGGTTAACAAATACACATTTACAACTACCCAATTACTTTCTTTTTAACACTCTGCTTTAGTGCAAATCCCTAGATTTAGGGCAAAAATTCATGAAATTAAACAAACAAAAAAAATGTAAATATGTGGATGTACATGATCCAACATCCACAACATTGTGTAACATCCCCTGATTAAATAAATACCCAATCATTTTACTTCTGTTTTGGGAGGCCACTATGGTAGTTGTGGATTTTCCCCTTTTGTATTATTATTTTGTGTTTACTTTTTCAACTTTATCTCATCAGTAGTGCAAGTCACTAGGGATCCCTCTAGTAACCTTAGTACCTTTGATGATGTCATGGTGACATCATTCAGGTCCGTAAAATTCAATTTTAATTTTTATTACTAAAGCCTCTGTGATCAATTGTAGGGAATCCCAGCAAGGTCTGTAATGTCTGAATGAAAGCTCATACATTGAATGGTGTGCTAGTAGCCGCTGAGACCCTGGCCTCCAGTGTACACTTCAGGGCATATTATTACATCCTAGTGGTCATTGCTGCTGTGTAGTAATATGTCTTGAGGTTATGAACAGGTTAAGACATACCTGGTTTGAAAGATTGCTGCCTTCATTCTTTAATGAAACAGTTGGCATGTCATCAGAGCTACCAGAGTATGAAGATGGTCTACCTAAAAATAGTAAGAATACAAAAAAGTAATTGTATTATGATGAATGTTAAGTGCTGTGATTAGAATTTGCAAAAACTAGAACGTTTTAAAAATAGCATATTTTTACTCTGATACTTGCAATAAAAAATGGTGTAAGTTCTCCTTTAAGCACTCAGAGAAGACTAATACAGTTTTGTTTTAGGGTGTGTGGCTATAAACAAACATCTGAGAGTTCTTAAAAGTTATTTATTTATCATTTAATCAGGTAAGGCAGTTAGAAGAAGAATATATTTTATTATACACAGTATTGTAGCTGTAGGGCTGTGGAACACTTGAATACACTCATGCCCACCAAACATTCTGAGACAATACGTGTACATCAGTGGTAAAATAGGGAATGTACGACCTAAAGAAGGACACCTGGAGGGCAGGCAGATGCAAACACATTATATAGCACATTTGCATGTGGGGTATTTGAATTAAAGTGTTCCAGCCCCCCCCTTTTCCTCTTAAATCAATATAAAATACAATAAGGAACAGTTACTTTCTACCTTTTGTATGAGGTGTGTTGGAATCCTTAAACACACTGAGGTTTGACAAAGTGATCGGTGACTTCCGGTGTGCAGCAGGAACAGCCTGGGATGCTTGCTAGAAGGAAAAAACAATTATATTCTTAATATATATACAGACAATGAACAAGTACAGGAACAACACTTGTTGGCATGTTAAAACAACTTATTTCTCTTGTTGGCATGTTAAAACAAAAAAAAATAGCTATTTTATGAAGGGTCAATAGTCAACAATTATATTCAGCTTTTCTAGGCAAAATGTAAACAATGTACATATATGTCTTTATAGTGTAAATACTATGAAAGTATGGAACTTAACGGCATCAAGGTAGCACAACATAAAACATTGTTATCCATTATCCAATAACATTTGGAATACTGTAGCCATTTTCTTACTAGTTTCAAGAAAGAAAGAAAGAAAGAAAGAAAGAAAGAAAGAAAGAAAGAAAGAAAGATATATACGTGTACAGAGTTCACCAAGGACAACTAATCTGGTCTGCAAGCAAATACTAGATACACTGGTATGTCCCTTATTGGTAGCAAATTGTTTTAACCCATTGAGTACCAAGAGCCAGGCTGATTTTTTTTGGAGTTTTGCTATTGTTACTTCTAGGTGACAATTCTATGCAGAGCTACTAATTTAACTTTTCAGTCCCCTTATGATGTACCTGCAACTCCTTAAAACCTGTAGCAAGAAGACCATTAAGATGTACAGGTTCTTTACAGGTTTTATCACTAGCATACACAAATATATGAAAGATCTCCAAAGAGATCTCAAGCCGTATTGCAGTTTGAAAAGCGCAAAAAACCCCCCAAAAAACAAAATAGAAAAAAATAAGAAATTATTTTAAAAAATCACTACAAACCACTTAAGTCAATAATATTAAAAAATATTTAACCCCTTCAGGACAATGGGCGGTCCCAAAACCCATTGAAAACAATGCATTTTGAGTATGGGTTTTGTCATTAAGGGGTTAATGTGGGGTAATGACCCCCAGGCCTGAAGGGGTAAACTAAAGAAACCTATATATTGTTTTTTTCATGACAAGTTAAGCTATTCATAGATATCTAGTTTGGGCAAAATCTTTCACATGATATATTGGTAAAAATTGGTTCTGCCTGCAAACGTATTGTTTAGTGACCACACAAATCACTTGCAAACCTTTTCTGGCTCAAATGGTGTTATTCTGCCTTGAAGTGGTGTTTTCCTGCCAGTGGGGGTTGTGCTCCGGTTTGCTACGCTTCCAGACAGCGGTTTATCTCCATTCCTTTGCAAAGCTTTGATAGATTCTGTTCGTTCCATTAAACTTGTAATCTAGAGAAATAATGGACAACTGAAACGACATTCTTGTTCTGAAAGGCTTTTGCACTGTAATGGTGAAGGATGGTGAATCCTTCAAAGTGTCCCCCCCACAATGATCTCGGTCCACCCAAGAGGACAAAGATATCACTCAAATCCTAGGAAGAAAGAGAGCTGCAAATGGTATATACCGTATTTGCTCGATTATAAGACGACCCTGATTATAAGACGACCCCCCAAAATCTGAATATTAACTTAGGAAAAAAAGAAAAAGCCTGAATATAAGACGACCCTAAAGGAAAAAAGTTTTACCAGTAAATGTTAATTCATGTAAACTATTTTTTTTAATAAAAGCTATGATTGAGAAAAATATTTTTTTTTTGTTTTTATTTCTTGTATTTTCCAACCTGTCCCCCAGTTACGCACATCTGCCCCCAGGCTTGCCACACCAATATGGCACTGTGGCCCATGATATGCCTTTTAACCCTCTATATGCCACTGTGCCCCATGGTATGCCTTTTGACCCCCTATGTGCCACTCTGCCTCCAGAAATGCCTTATACCCCTATATCCCATTCTGGCATTTAGGGGGTTAAAATGCATATTATGGGGCAGAGTGGCATATAGGGAGGTATAAGGCATTCCAGGAGGCAGAGTGGCATTAAGGGAGTTAAAAGGCATTATATAGAGCACTCTGCCTCCAGAAATGCCTTATACCCCTATATGCCACTCTGGCATTTAGGGGGTTAAAAGGCATATTATGGGGCAGAGTGGCATATAGGGAGGTATAAGGCATTTCAGGAGGCAGAGTGCACTATTAAATGCCCCCTTAACGCCACTCTGCCTCCTGAAATGCCTTATACCTCCCTATATGCCACTCTGCCCCATAATATGCCTTTTAACCCCCTAAGTGCCAGAGTGGCATATAGGGGTGTAAGGCATTCCAGAAATGCCCTACACACACACACACACACACACACACACACACACACACACTTACTTACTTACTTACTTACCGGTGCTTCCAATTTCCTGCTGTATTGCCGGGGCAGCGGGTTGACGTCTCATTCCGCGGCAGCCGGAAGGAGGTGGAGTTGGCAGCGGGGGTTTGTATGCGTCCGTCGCAAATACCTTCCCCGGCTGTCAGAGATCAGGAACTCTTGAACTCTGATCTCTGACAGTCGGGGAAGGTATTTGCGACGGACGCATACAAACCCCCGCTGCCAACTTCACCTCCGGAAGCACCGGTAAGTGTGTGTGTGTGGGGGGGGGGGGGCGACGACAGGAGGATCCAGGTCCCCTGCAGCGGTGCGGGGGATCTGGATCTTAGTCTCCTAATCAGACCTCTATTTGAGGTCTGATTAGAAGACGACCCCGATTATAAGACGAGGGGTATTTTTCAGAGCATTTGCTCTGAAAAAAACCTCGTCTTATAATCGAGCAAATACGGTATATATGTAAGGTGCCTTTCTCAAAATGTACAGCTCTACATACCTTTAATTATGAATATATGTGAAAAGTGTCTCGAAACAGAATCCTAATCCAGAATTATATAGATGGTATAGATGGCCCAAATAAGTAAACACTGCTAAGAACATATATATATATATATATATATATATATATATATATATAATAGAAAATTATACCCTTTGGTAAGTTTGGGCAAGTAGTTTACTTTTAGATGCTCGGTATATAAGTAAATCACAGACTATTGTTTTTAAGGAATTCTAACAACATAAAAAGGAAAACCAATACATATTAGGGGTCAAATTAATACCCTAAATGAAAAATTAACTATTAGGGGTTCAATTTACAAAATAAACAGTTTTCCTTTTTTTATTGTTTGAAAGAACATTATCATATAGTTTCCTTTTTCTGCGGTACATACTTTGGCACTGTTTTCTGATGACACAGGTGTCTTCCTCCCAACTGGGGTTCTGCTTCTACTTTTGTGAACAGTCGGTTCCAATCGTACATCAGACTTGGTGAAAGATGTACCTCGCAATATAGCTTGTGAAACCTAACAAAAGACATCAAGGATAAGATGAATCACTCTGCACATTAAGGATGTTAAGAATGTAAGACCCTCAACCTTTATATACAATACACTGCATCGTATTAACTTTCACCAATAGCGCTTTTAGCAGGATTGTGCTTCCTCAAGCAAATTTGGAAATATTTGGATTTCAGTGGAAGAACATAGCACAACACCTTATCTTTTCAACTTTCCTCTCTTTCCTCCACTTTCTTACCCTGTCCTTAGAATAGCTACTACCATCAGTGTCCATTATCCAGTATCTAGAAAAATAATTGTGCAAATTGGGTTGTTGAAGCCACTTTGCAATGTCAAATATTTCAGGTGAGTTTTTCATACATTGTTTTTAATTTGAGAGGGAAAAACATTAGAATTGATTATTAAGTATACCAAATAGTGAAATGTAGACTTTGAATATTATCTATTTGTTTTACTGATCTGTAGCTACATGCTGGCGCTGTGCATATAACAAGATTTTGGTGTGGTTAGAGAAACCACAAGGGTCTCATCGCAGATGAGAGAGATACCAACACAGATTCATTTCATTATGGTGCCGTTGTTTAACTTGTGCAATACTGGCAGAGGCATCATTGATTATTAATTTAGATTTCATGACCTTTGTGCAGCTCAGGCTAATCACTAGGTCTGCTATACATCCCCTTTAGGTAGAGATTCAAGCACTCTTTGTCCTCCCACTTGCCATTTTTAGTTATTATTATTATTGTTTCATATAGCACCATCATATTCCACCATATCCCTATGGGCCATCTTCACCATGTATGCCACAGAAGTGGCAGCTGTATTAAGGTGAGGCCCAGCCACTGTAGACTCTATTTTCATCCTGACTGATCCTAGAATTGGGAAGCATCTTGTATAGGAATTGTGGTTCTCCTGGTTGCCTTTGCAATTCCATTAACCTTTAGAATATGTGTCCCCCAAAAACAAATAACAAAAGGGATGATGACTATGAAAGTTCCTACAAGACATTGGCCAGAAAACAGTGATGGTGGTAGGAAGGCTTCATTTTATAGATTTATAGAGGCTTTCATTCAGTGCTGCCTGGGATCACATGGGAAATAAAATATAATAATATAAGTATGAAGTTTACTTTAATTAAGACTCTTTGGACTCATCCAAGTTCCACACATGGCATGCCGATGCTTAGACACGGGTCCCTTTTTAAACAACTGCCACTTGAGAGCCAGAGGTTGACAGTAGTATCTCTCAAGTTGCTTACTATGACTGTTCCTAACAATGACTATGTAACGTAACAAGTCCAGCTGTTACTCACCAGCGATTCTGATCGACTGTTAGTGACATCGTTGTTATTTATTTCGGATACTCTCAGCTCACTACGAAGTTCCTGGTTCTCTCTTGTCAATGCTTCAACCTGCCTTTTTAGTTGTTCATGAGTAGAAGACCAAGCAAATTCATTTCTTCGAAATTTCCCTTGCAGCTCTGAGATCTGTTGCTTTAGCATCTGTGATCAAATAAGGTCATGTGACTTTATCCACATTTAGCTGGCATTTATATCAAACAAACATGTTTTGGTAATGTCAATAGTGAAACATACTTAAAGAATGAAAAGGATAGTGAGTTTTGTTCCATCTATTTATCACTTATCTAGCACTGATATTCTGTCTGCAAATACAAGTCTTTTGCAAGAAGAGTAATTTCATTTAGAAATGCTGCTCATTTACTTTCCCAACAGCGGCTCCCTGACTTCACTCGGGTGGCATTCTGTATATAACAGAGCCCTGCATTTCTCAAAATTTTAGACCAAATGCAACTTTGAATCAAAGCAGGAGAAAAAATATTATACACCGAGTCAAGTCAGGAAATTAGATGTTAACCCCTTCAGTCCCCTATGGACGTACATGTACGTCCTAAAAAGTCCTTAGAAGCTCTTTAGGACATACAGATACGTCCTGACTTTCTTGTAGCAGCAGTGACATCTCTCTGTCTTTTGACAGCCTAGACTCCCCGTCAGCAGAAACCAGCATTGCTGGCTTCCTGCTAACTTCCAGCCAGCTAGAGCCATCACACAAGGAATGCACGATCATGTGATCGGCCATTCCCTTTGGGAGATGTCACTGCTGAACTCAACTTGAAGGTCCTCGGAGGGCAGGATATCTCCTGCAGGATCTGTCTAGACTGTGCTGGGATATCTGATCGCTCCTCTACTGGCCGATCACATACATTGCAATGCAAGTCTACGTGTTGGGGTATCACAGGGAAGAGATGAAGAAATAATGTTTCTCACTCTTTCAAAAAGTGGGGAAAAAAGTTTTATCTTAATTTATATAGAAAAAAAATCACTAAAAATAATAAAATAAATAAAACAATAATGTGAGCTAAGTCATTAAGGGCCCTTCCTGTTTTCACAAGGATTTTTTAGGAAAAGATACAAAATTCATCAGAAAACGAGAGAGAAAAAGGGACTTAAAAGAGGCTCTAGGAGGTAGGAGATTTCACTCCACCACCAAAAAGGAGAACATAAATAAACCAACTACTGTTTTTAATCTCTAATTCTACACTCAATGACCTAATGGGGGGCGGTCCTCCCCGGGTGCCACTCATCAGGGGTTCGGCCGAGCGATTGTCTATGCAGCCCAATGGCTGCCTAACCGCGTGCGGGCGTCACACCAGTAAGCTATGAGCCGCTTTAGGCGCCGGCATAGACATCTGCGCTACCCCAGTGATGCTGGGCCGACCCATGGTCCAGTGAAAACTGCAAGAAAGGTAAGTGGGTGCGGGAGAGTGAATCAGTGTTTAGGGGCAGAAATGGGACAGGCAAGCTGTTTAGGGGGGCAGGGGTGGCACAGGGAGATTGTTTAGGGGGCAGAGATGGCACAGGCAGGCTGCTAATGGGGCAGAGTTGGCACAGGGAGGCTGCTAAATCATCAGCGGTGGCACAGACAGGCTGTTTCAGGGGCAGCGGTGGCACGACAGCCTGTTTCAGGGGCAGCGGTGACACAGACTGGCTGTTTATTTATAAGTTAATAATTTATTTTTTCAGATTCCTAGTTTTTTCCAGTTGGCATACAGTTTACAAAGTTTGTGAAATAAATATTCTTGCTAACATTAATTTTATTGTGGGGGGGATGCCACATACAGGATCCGACCCGGGTGCCAAAATACTCTGGGTACGCACCTTGTTTAACGCAAATCGAATATATGAATCCTCATGGATTTAAAAAAAAGAAAAATTGTATTCCCTAGTTTATAGACGTACTAAAACACATCTTCAAATACTGCGAAACTGTTCTTCCCTTGCAGCTCCCTATAGGTTTAGCAAAGAGCCTACTCACACCCCATCCCTGTTACTAACATGCTAAACAGGCTAATGAGAATGTGCAGAAGGAGTAGGTAAAGAAAGAAAGGCATGGTCAATTTAAGCTATTTAATTACATTTTCAGAGCATGCAGACAGATGATACCTGGATTTCTTCACTTTGTTCTTTGCTTTTAATAGCTTTTGCAGCAGCTGCCTGTTTCTCCAACTCTTCTTTTTCTCTTTGTATTGTTCTTAGCTCATTTCTCTTAAGCTCTTCCAAACGATTCATCTCATCTGCCTTCAGTTTCTCAAACTGGTCTAATTGTTGCCTACGGAACAATTTTGGCTCAATATTAAAAATTAGAAAATAATCCCTTCTGCTCATTTACATATACGTGGTCCCGTTATAAATATATTATTTATATTGTGGAACATGGCAGGGAGTGAGCACAGCAAAACACTGCTTCTGACCCTGGATACACGAGGGAGCTCGAAAAACCCTGATGTAAAAATGTTAAATAATTTTTCACTTATATATTTCCTAGCAAATTGGCTAGCATGATGTATAGGTAAAAATAGTAATTTCTCAATTGTGAGTGCTCTTTAAAACAATTACAGATAATTCCTCCCTGGGATGCCCTGATTTGGAAACTTGGGACCAATATTGAAGACTTTTGTGTGCATTTTACATACGGTACTAAATATAGAACTATAGAGGTATCATGGACTGGATAGTCAGGACTGAGCATGTTGTCTGGCAGGTATGGACTGCTTTATCACTGGGGCACTTGGCTGGACTTGTCCCCCAGGTTTAACATTGCCAGGCCTCTCCTGCCTCAATCAATGTAAGGCCGGAACCACCAAATTAGTTTGTCATATTAAAATAGCTTATTAAAAATCTATCTTCCCAAAAGTTAAAAATTACCTCAGAAATGCCATGGCTTTTTCTTGTTCTTCTTTCATCTTAGCTATAACAGGATTGTCATAAATGACTTGACACGTTTCTTCTATTTTCCCTAGAAAGGTTCATAAGCATAATTAAGGTAGAAAATATCAGTAGTACAGTTAAGATGTATAATTACATAACTAGCTGAAAAAGCTTCAGAAAATCTTACAGTTATATTACACAAATCAATTGAGATGTGTCCTTAATTATAGCCATAAATTAAAATGTTATTGTGATATGAAAACTATGGGACCCTTTGGAGATTATGATCCAATAAGCAGATGGCCTCGTGGGATACATACATTAGAAAAGAGTGAGACAGAGGTTAAGAGAGTGAGTGAGGGTGTATGTGTACAAGTGTAAATGTTAGAGGGGTTTTGCATTAGTATGAGTGTGTATGTGCAAATGTGTGTTTCGATGAGTGTGTATGTGTGTGTGTATGATTGTGTATATGTTAGCATAAGTGTGTTTGTGTAAGTGTGTGTGAAAGTTTGTGTTAGTGGGAGAATGAGTGTGTAAGTATGCGTGTCAGTGTGTATGTTAATTACTGGTATGCTTCAACATCAAAAAGGTAAATTTACTGTTGTTACATAAAAGAGGATGCTTAACATATTACGCTTCAGTCACACTACATTTTATACTAGATAATGGTACTTCCACAAAAGCAAATCGGGTTTACGAACATTAAATGACATCTTACGTGTAAAAAGGTCACTTGAATTTTTTGATGACTCCATGTTTTGGGAGATGTCAGATTTGGTCTTGAACACAGGAAAAAGACTTGTCACAATATCTGAAGTAGAAGGTGGATGTTGTTCTACTTTTTCTGTGCTATCTTTAGCATCTATGTTCTTATTGTGGTCTTTATCCATCCTGGGAGTTCGTAAGTAGCGAGAAGTGGTGCTTCGGAATGAAGAGAAAGCTTTGCCACCCCTCTTCCGGAAATCTTCAGTACTGTGCTCACTACCACTGGTGCTAAATGAATGATCTCGATGAATACTTCTGGCAGCAGACTTTGGATTCTTAATTTCTTCTTCACCACTTGGTTCATCAGTGGCGTAGTCTGGGTCAGACAAATCTAAGTGTTTGTCAGCCTGTCTTATCATTTGTGAGGCATCATGACTAGGCAGCTTATAACAATGGGATTTGGGGTCATCAACACTACATGACGATGAGCTATCTGTTTCACTCAGTGATCCAACGTCTTTTCTGTAGTGTACCCCTCCATCAAAGTTGTGGGTCTTTTTTCGACTCTCGGTGACACTTTTACAATTACGAATCTTGTTTTGAATTAATATCTCTGAATTTACCTTAACAATCTTATCATTTACTTTTTTAAATCCGGTTTTGTTAGCTGGGTCTATTCTATCGTCAGACGCTCTACTAAGTTTAACAACAGCGAGGTCTTCATTTTGAACCTCAGGTCCCGCAGACTTCTGACAGTTTCCTTCTATGTCTTTTGTGATAGGCTCATCTGATAAAGTATTTGCCATTGGGTAATTTGCTTGTTGAACTGCTAATGATGCTACCTTTAAGTCTGTTGTGGTTATATCCTGGGTATTTAAATTACAATATTCTTTAACACTTTGCTGTACCTGGTTGTCTGATGTTTCTTGGCTAAAAGGTTTACCAAATTCATCAGGAATTGTACTAGAAATGGCATTATTTGTAATTTTATCTGCTTTGATTTCCGGTTTAACGAATACAAGACGATTTTTGAGTTGGATCTTCCCAATATCAGGAATAGTTGGCAAAGAGTTACGATGCTGGCCATCAAAGCTAGGTTTCCTGGACAAAGTGGTCACAGAGTGTCTTCTTTGCTCCTTATACGAGGTGTCAGATTTTTTTTCAAACCTATTTATACCTTCCCTTCGTTTCAAAAAGGATTTTCTTGCAGGATTCTTAAGAAGGAAAAAAAGAGTTTTGATTAAGAGCCAAAACAATATTAACCTTGTACAATAAAATATTTTTTTGAATGATGAATTAACGTCTCATACTTTTCACTATGATGTCTTTCAGATGTGCACTCAAAGAGAACTGCCACCTTGCTACCACATCATATGTTTTATTGAAAGAATATATGAATTTGTTCAACTCAAAAATAGATCACTTAAGATGGATGCATGTTTTTAGTCCTACTCAATTTAATTGGTTTCATGGTTTTATCTTGGATGTGACAGTTCCCTTATACTACCATGCTGTCATATTTTGTGTTTTATGTTTGATCACATTTGCTGGATAAAAAAAGAATTCTTTTTTTTATTACTGGAACAAAATTAACATCTTTACAAGGTACTAGCATTCCAAATAGGTAACAATCTTTAAAAATAAACATCACTTTAAACTGAGGATTGCAATTTAACCATGGTTAGTTGTTTAGGGAAACTACTGCATCCCAGGCCAGACTGAATCATTTTAAAAGTAAAACTAAATAGAGGTTTTTACCCATACCATATTAGTCTGAAGTCTCTCTTTCTCTAATATTCCAGAATCCAGTTTGAGCTGTTCTTCAACGAATTCCTCAAATGTTTTCTGCCTTTCTACAACTGCAGGTCTAATTGGCCTTAAATATTGCAGATACAGGAGAAACAAAAATATGATTCATTAAAATACATGAATGGGATTATGATGCAATAACTCAACCTTACACATATTTAATATATCCAAGGCCACCAAAATCATGTTTGCAATCAGCACCAATATCTGAAAAAGGAAACCTTCCCTACAGCACATGTGTTGGCTATACACATTGATAGTATTCCTAATACAAGTTCATTTTAAGATGATTGTATTTTCATAATCTTATAGTGCCCCCCCACAGACCTCAATTGCATTGACAGCTGCCCCATTTACCTGTACAATGGGCCCTAAGCATACTCTTTAACACTCTTTACCCATAACATTCCTCTACCAAAAAATACTTTAAACTTATCCTTTTAGCACCAATGTGGGAGCAGTGAAAAAAATACAAAAAGGTCATTATATCCTGTACTGCTCCATTGCATTCAGAACATTAATCATTCACACCTCTCTTTAGCCTGCTACCCTTTATTTCTTTCATATTTGTACCCCGTCCCTCTTCTTTCATTCTACCTCCATATTTTTCATCTGCAGACCAGTCCATGACCAAAAACAAATTGAAATCTCCACAATGTCTGCCTAGTCACTACAATTAAGAGAAAATGGACCTATGAAAACTGATATAGCTTGATTGAGAACAGGCGATGACTTAATATCTAGCCATATGCACGTCATAAAAATATAGAATTTGACAGCAGGTAAGAACCATTTGGTCAGTCTGTTTTTCAGACTAGATGAATCGGATGGTTATCTGCTGTCAAGATATTAAGTCATTGCCTGCCCCAATTCAGAAGTGTCTTAAGATTTTGGCACTCATCTGTGCCATTACCAATGAAAATTTTTCATTGTGTGTAGGTTGAGCTGACATGGTATAAAGTGCATTAACATACAACATACTTAAGTAGAAATGGACAGAAAAGAAGTAAATAAGATAAGTTTAAAAAAACAAACACAATGACCAATTTGCACATGGTAAAACATGCTCAAGGCCAATCAAAATGAATGCCAAAGTGCATTCTACTTGTGTTTGCTCACCATAGTTAGGTTTGTTAATCAACTACATTAAATATACTCGTTTTAAAAGGAAGGAACTATTTCTCCTTAGCAAAATTTGGTTTAGTAGCCTCTAATATCACAACCCACACAATAAACGAACTGTAGGACTTCAGTTAGGGAGAACATTTAGCTAAACTGGATTTATTTAAGATGAGGTACATATAATCCAATCACATGAGAAAGTAGCTGCCCACAGGCAAAGCAGATAACAAAACACCACTTATTAAGAATATAGCAGCTGTGGTTCCAATATATAAAAGGGCACACTTTGCAATGAGAGCTGTAATGCTTTGTGCAGCTGAAGGTACTGTGGAGGTTTTTGACTGTATTTTTGTATGTAAATACGTAACATTTAACTTACCGCTCTTCACGGTTTTTGATTTTTGTTCTAACACCGAAAGGTGAAATGGGTGCATCATGAACATCTTCATCCTTCTCTTCTCGAACAGGAGAAAGAGCTTTAGGACTGGGTTCTTGTTGTGTGGAATCTAGACATGTGGAAAAATGTTATTGCATTGTATGTGTAGTGTGCTTCTACAAGAGTTACTGTGCACTTGGACCTGTAACGCATTACTTATTGCTTTATGTAGCACCATAATATTCCACAATGCTCCAAAATGAGTTGAAAAAGATAACAAGACATACTCACTTCCAAGACTAATTTATACTTTGTAATTCAAGAGTGCACAAGCTTTGTGAGCAGATGTTTGCTTCTATAATAGTTGTTAAGTTGAAGTTTTAAATAAGTAAGTACACCATCTATAAGATGTTTTAAATATTCCAACAACATACTGACTTTTCAAAGTTTCTTGTGAAGAACTGCATGACTTTTCAGGACACTTCTTGGGGGTTTCGTTAGATGGGATTGTTAATGGAAGAACAGATACAGAAGCATCTTGGTTATTTTGTTGCCTGGATAACTGCTGGGATGAATTCTCATTTTTTTCTTCATTGTTTGGCACCTGGGGTTGAGCAGGTGGCATTATTGCAAATACAGATGATGGAAGTCCTGGTGGAAGAACCAAACCTAAAAAGAATCGGCATGACAAAATATAATTTTAAGTGGCATTTTCATGGAATATGCGGTTTTAATGAACTTAAAATGTCAACAATGGGATTCAAACAGATAGAGCTGGTCAACTACAGTTGTACAACAAAATCTGCAAAAATGAATAAAACCTTTCTGATTGTTGTAGAGTAAAGAATGTTGTACTGGGAAATTTCTGCCCCAATAATTAGACAGGGTCCTGCTCTGCCTTATAATATTCCTTTCTTAATACCAAAAATGATATCATGTAATTATTCCTTCACCTTCCTGTACTGAGTGAAGGAATGAATACAGGTGAAGAAATGTGTGCTGTCAGACAGACAGGTCTCAACACTGGAGCATGACTGGGCTTATTTGACATTTCTTGCATTTCTTGCAATTGTGGTAACAACTAATATTTAAATACAGACATGATAATAAATACCTGGATTAAAAAGAGTGATTAACTTTTGCTGCTCTTTTACCAATCTTTGAAGTTGCTCTACTTGTTGCATCATTAGCTGGTCGTGCTGAGCCATGTTCTGAGAAAAAAAAGAAAATGGAATGTCACATATATATACCGTACATTTGATCAATAACTATAAAAACAGTTAATTTGGATATATGGGATAGCTGGAATAACCAACTAATCCATTGAAACCAATAGGCTCTGTTATATTAGGCTTAAGTTAGGCACTCTAAAATAATTTTGCTGAAACTTTTCCTGGATATTTTTGTTTATTACTTTTGCTTATATTGTCATAGATAAACCACAATAAGTTACCACAATAAAAAAAAACACAAAATATTAATTGTGTTATATCATTATTAAAAAAAAAATCTTGCTTTCACTGCACATGAAAAAAAAAGTTGTCTGAAGCCTATGAGCTAAAAATGTAACAGGCACTCAACACAAGCGCAGTTACACTGACTGCACTTAAACTTCAGGATAAAAGTCTGGGCATTACCTTTCTACAATGTCTGTACAATGCCATCTAAAAAGGCCCTGCTGGGATCACCGATGATCACCATTTTTCTGATCTTACAAACTACTATGTTAATTTCAGACATGGAGGTCAGAGTGAAAGCACAAGGAAACAAGGCATATCCCTCAGAATAATACATACATACATATTTATGATATATATACCGTATTTGCTCGATTATAAGACAAGGTTTTTTCCATAGCAAATCGGGGTCGTCTTCTAATCAGACTTCAAATAGGTCTGACTATGAGACAAAGACCCAGATCCCCTGCAGCGCTGCAGGGGACCTGGATCCTCCTGTCTTATGTCCCCCCACCAACTTACCGGTGCTTCTGACTCCCCGGTGTGTTGTTCGGGCAGCGGGTAGACGTCTACGCGTTTCGCGTAGACAACTTCCGCTGCATCCGGAAGGAGGTGCGGTTAGCAGTGGGGGTTGTCTGCGTCCATTGCGCAGACCTTCCCCGGCTGTCAGAGATCAGAGTTACCCGCCCCGGTGCTATAGGGTAGGAGAAACCGCAAGCAAAATTGCAAATGGTGTATAAAAAGTGCAAAGGGTAAAAATAGGTGCATAAAGAAGGCAAACTGACCCTTGTGAAAAAGCCTAGCTTATCTATCTTTTTAAAGACATATACTACTGCAAGTTGATTCTGAATATGTGAGCACTATCAATTAGTGAGCGTCTGCAGGTGGAAGTAAGAGGAGGCACTTTTCTCACTTTAATTTCGTTCACAGATCGAAAAAAGGTGTTTTGAATTATTCATTTGTCTATCCTGTCAAGCAGGAATGGTTCTAGACAACCTCCACAATGGCAGGGATAAATACAGGGGCACAACTAGAAACCACAACTTCAACAAGAAACGTGTCCCACAACTTTACCCCAAGCAGCTTATCAGTGCCAACCTAATCCCCAAACAGCCTGCCTGTGCCATCTTTGTTCCTAGCTTGTCAGTGCATCCAAACACCTTATATGTTTAATCACTATAGAGATTCCTGATCACATACACACAACCATACATACCTCCTCCCTCCCAGGGGTACCTCCTTACCTCTCCTGCAGACTTCGGTCCGCTGCTTGCAACCTTTGTGAGCAGCCTCCGTTTCACCACAAGGTCACATGACATAACATAATGTGACATGCCGAGTTCCTGTCTCCCTGCGCTGGTTCAAAATTGTTTAGACAGGGACGTTTCTGAACAATTTTAAAACGGCATGAGGAGACAGGAACAAGTGGTGTCAGGGGTTGCCGGGGTCCCCTAGAGGGCGACCCAGGCCCTGTAGTTATGCCACTGGATAAATCTATTTCAAGCTCTTCCACCTCCAACTTAATTTAAAAACAGGTCTGCGGCTGCATGACCACATTGGCAGAATCTCCCAATTTGGCTGAATATCAAAGACAATCAACATAATTTGCCTAGACTTCACATAAGATTGCCACAGAGCATATAGAGAACAGATCTCATTTGATATTCCATTCATTGGTCCCCCCGGACCAGGCAGTATTTGTCTTCAGGAGGCACGTGAGGGACAATACCATTAAGGCAATTAATACAACTTAAAGAGGCAAGTCTACAGATGAGAAAACGTGGCTCTTGGCTACAGATGCCAAAAAGGTGTTTAACAGGGTAGACTGGGTTTTCATGTAGGCCACCCTGTCAACCAAGGGACTTGGTGATTTCACATTTCTCTAGGATGGATATAATTTGTTAGATAATTTACAAGTGCCATACTATGTTTGCCCTATGGCACTGGATTCTGTGGCGCTGTGGCATTGGGCCTTTGTTTTGGCACTGTCTACCAGTCCACGCTAATAAATATATATTCACCTCAGCAAATTTGACCTGAAGATGGGTAATTAGGGGGCAGATTTAAAGGCAGTCATATAGGAGGTCTTGCTTGTGTGGAGACTTGGTGCTGCGGCTAAAAGCCATAACTCCTTTGTCTTTGAAAAGATGGTGAGTGACAAGAAGAGATTATTATGGTGTATGGTTTGAAAACAAAGTCCTACCTGCCCTGAACATTGATATACTATTTGTGTGGATACACAAAACGACAAAGAAGAAAATGAAGGTTGAAAAAAGAAATAGCAAAAGATAAATAACTAAAACTGCTCAGATCCTCAAGTGTAAAATAATGCATGTTCAGGGTCTGAAAAACTGTTAACATACATTATATAACAATACACCCAGAATATATCAAATATAATTAAATATGGATTATTTCAATTTCACAAACACTTCCAATTGAATTTAAGCCAACTTTTAAATCACTTAAATGAAGACAAACAAAACAAGTTTTAACTTGTTTCACTGCCTACGGATCATTTAAATAAGATATAGTAAGAGGGCACATTGGTCAAAAGTTTCTCTTCCATATATATATATATATATATATATATATATACAGCAAAAGACGATAATACATTATTATTATTAGAGACCACAATCTTCTAAACAGCATTTGATTATGTACATGTGCCAACACTTCATGTTGTTGGCTACCCCTGGTGTAGTGCAGTATTATTTTCACCTTCTTTTGGAGAAATGACAGGAATGATAGGAACTGAAGTATTTCAATAAACCTTTAAGCACATTTTTTAAGATGCAGGGAGAATTACGAAGAAAAACAAAATGACGGAAATGTTTCTGTTGCCTCTCTCTACATAATGCAGCACTTCTCTGGGCTATTTTAAGAGCCTCCTAGGTAAAAGAGCACTTTTAAGAGGGATCTCTTCCAGAAGTTCTAAAGGAAACTCGTGAGTCGAGACAGAACTAAACTCAAGTCCTAAGATAGTACAAGTATTCTTGTAGATCAAATCCTGTAGAATGCTTGCCTGACAACTCTTGTCTGTCTGAACATCAAGATCTGAAGCGTTTTCTATATCTTGAAGTAACGACCATTATTGGCCTGTTTCCACACGCACATCACAGAGTCTGCAACGTCCACTGATAAGCCTGACTTTATCAATATGTCCCTCTGAAAAGGCCTCTTTCCTTTCTGCTCTTCATCAAAACTCCAGATATAAGAGTCAAATGTGAAAATACATAATTAATCCTGAAGCTCCACCTTTAGGCAAACACATATTATTGCTCACCCACGCCATTAGATCTATATCTTGCATACCCCATATCTGTTATTTTTATAACAGGAATGTAGTCTTGTCCAAGCTCCTGCAAGTACTGACTTGCTGCTTAGAAGTATCCGTATGTTTCCGCTCCCTCTGATGATAGCATAAAGTTGAGAAATATTCTCTTTAGCCCATCTGCCTGTGTTCTGCATCCATTCTGTTAGACGGATCCTCCTTGTACCTCCCTATCTGTTCAGATAGGCCACTACTGTCTACTGACTACATGTCAAGAAAGCAGAGCCAGATGGCCATAAGCTCCACCATGTTCATGCTTTGCACAGAGTCTCCATCCTTATGGTACCCCAACTCCTTAGAATAGCATCTCTAGACATGACTGTTCAAACAGGCTCTGCCCAGGACAATCCCTATCACAGCCTCCTTCTCTGCAGCCACCATCTGAGCACCATGGGCCACAGGTAAACGCTTGTATCTGCACAAGGGTCTACCTACCTCTGCCCTGGTAGATCCCAGTCCCCCAAGGACCCAACTAGGGCAGGAAAAGTTAGGGAGCCTGGAACGCAGGGCTCTCCCATGAGCCCCAGAAAATACGTTAAAAAAGACAGGTAGTACACTGGAGGTAATGGGGAGGTTATGGGGGTTATTTCCTGCCTTGTCTGAATAGGCTTAGCTAGCTTACTATCTGCTCAGTCATAATTATTTACCTTTGCTGAAATGTGTAGGTAGGACTTAGAAGGCTTGGCTGCCTATAAGATTTCATTGTTAGGGCACTTGTAAAGATAAACTTCTGGCCCAAATATTTATTTAAAGCTTTTCCTATAGCCCTTAGACACAAAGATTGACACTTTTATTTCAGCTGCTAAACACCACCTGTTTGTTTATGTACCTGTTGTAATGTACAAATTCCAATGGACTTTTTTTATTTAGTTCACTTTTATCACACAGTATAATTGGTTCATGTCCAGAAATGGATTCTGCCCACATATGTAAGATATGGGTAGAGATTCAGAGCAAAACATTATGAATACTAATATTATCTCCCCCTAAATATGTAATTAAAGAACCTAAACCATTATTGCACACCTGCCCCTCTTCCATTGGGACAGATTGATGGACAAATGATGAGCATGTCCTCTTCTCTTACCCCTATCCTAGGTTGAGCCCCATTTAATTTAAGAACCTAGAGTTGCCAGAGTTATTTAGTTTCCGTGTTGGTACATTGATAATCGATACATTTTAAAACACTAGCTTATACACTCTAACATTTATGGATTTCTTCTCATTTATCCAAATAAGTGTTGCAATGCAACCAGATGTACTAAAAGGTGTTAAATCTCTGCACCCATTTGATGCAGAGAGGGTTGCAGAGATCACCCACGTTCATAAAGGTATTTTTTGGCAATTTAAATTTCAATTGCTGGTTCTTCCTTCTACAGACAAGCTTCCATACATGATGACATGGGAATAAAATCTGCTAGCTCAACTGGGTACAGACAACTCAAGAGGGAAACTACTGGTGTAGTGGCCTTTAAAATAATTATAAGCAACAAGCCTATAAAACAATGTTAAAATGATACCCAACATCTGACAATTGCAAAAAAAATCCATCTGACATATGGTGGATGCTACGTAGGAGAGGTGATAATCAAAATCACATTGTTGGGGTTGGCCCAGAGATGAGAAATGTTGGTGCTTAGGGTCTGGTTAAGTCTATTGATTTGGGTTTTTCTCTTTTCCCTTCTTCTTGGCATGCTCCCTTGGTTAAAGAATAAGCTATTAAATAGTAAAGAGGAGGCTAAGAGGGCCATGGCTCAAAATTGGAGGAGTAATGAGAAAAAGTAACATGACCATTTACTATAAACTAGGGAAACAACAGAGATGTTAGAAATATTCTCAAGTTCAATTAAAATTAAGGCCTATGCCAACTTGGCTAAATGTTTCCACTACTCACCTGTGGCGTGGACATGTAGATATGGTTACCTTGAGTTGGTGGTGAGAACTGCAGTGAATATATATTGTCTCTGATCTCCACATTAGGCAAACCACTGTTTTCTGGTGGATTTGCTACAGAGGTCAATTTGGTTTGTGGAAACATGACTGAGCTAGGAAAGAAATTTGCATTCTTTGGGTCCAGGAAATTCACACTCTGAGGGAGCCCAACGGAGAAGTCATCTTTTTCATTTGTGTTGTCAGATGGATTGAAATTTGACTCATGTTTTTTCACGTGATCAGCCTTAACATTACCACACGGAGTGCCTGAGGTGAGTTCCATCATATGCCCATTGTTAAGTTCCAGTCCCATAAGTGTCCACTGAGCCACGGAGTCTTTGTTACTGTGAGAATCTACTGGCATATCTTCATCTCGAACATCCATTCTAGCGAAATGCAATGCATTATGCAAGCAGATATTCCATAGCTTTTTCCTTTCAATTGAATTATACTCTAAAAAGGTATTCTCCACTACCTGCAAAAGACACAGACATGGAGGTCATTCTTATTGCTTCACATCAATTTTCTATAGATAGAAACTAGAGAAAGTTTGGACTTATGTTATGTTTTCATTATGTTACAGTTAAGCTTTTTACATAGGTAGCATGGAATCCTTTTGAACTAAGGGCGTTAAGGGCAAACATCCAAATGTCTTCCTCCTCTTTGTATCGCAAATCAATATTTGTTAAAAAAAAAAAAAGTCGGTAATCAAAATCAAGGAATTGTGCTATGAATAAGTACCTCATTAGCATAAGAAACAATAAATGCAAATGTTAAAACATCTTAATATCCCTTAAGTGGTTTGAAAATGTTAAATGGAAAAATGAGTCTTTTAAAATCATCAGTGTGTTAGCTACCTAATACCTATATCTTTTTAACTTTTTTTATTGACCTTAGAGAAGCAATTGTTGCCCATTTTCAAACAATTCAAAGTCCACCATTCTACTGTGAGAAAGATTATTCATAGACAGTTGCCAATCTTCCCAGGCGTGGACGTCCCAGCAAATTCACCCCTTGTTCGTACTGTTCAATGCTCAGAGAAATTGTAAAAAACCCAAGAGTTACATGTCGGACTCTACATGCCTTAGTTAGCATGTCAAATGTTAAAGTTCATGACAGTACAATTAGAAAAAGACTGAACAAGTATGGTTTGTTTGGAAGGGTTGCCAGGAGAAAGCCTCTTCTCTCTTAGGCTTAGCTGTGCAAAGTTTCATCTGAACAAACCACAAGACCAATGTCTTTTGGACAGATCAGCCCAAAGTGGAGATGTTTGGCCATAATGCACAGCAGTACATTTGGCAAAAACACGGCATATCAGCACAAACACTTCATACCAACTGTCAAGCACGGTGGAAGAGAGGTGATGATTTTGGCTTGTTTTGCAGCCACAGGACCTGATCACCTTGCAGTCATTGAGTCAACCAAAAACAAAAAAATTGAGTCAACAAGCATCCCAAGCACACCAGCTAATCTACAACAGAATGGCTGAAAAAGAATCATGATGTTGCAGGATTTTAAGTGCCAGCGCACAACAATTCACCAAAACGTATTTCCCTGCATTTCCAGATTACAGAAATACCCCAAATGTATGGGTTATTGTATGGTTTTTGCAAGCTACAGGGCAAATTGTATAGTGCGCTCATCTCATTGTGGGACATGACACAGCATATGGCGGGGTAGGCACACAGAAAATAAAAGTGGTAAATTCCATAACATTCTAAAGAAACACTGTTTAGATAAAAAGACAAAACCATTTTGCTATCCTGGTACACATGCTTTTGTGGACCATGGCTCCCATCAAACATTGATCATTGCCTTCAGCACATACTGCTACAGGAGATATTCCATGCCTTTACCATAGGTTTCACAGACATTTCAGACATTGTCACCACGACATGGAATATCATGAAGGTTTTAAGGTGTTACAGAGTGTTGTTATTTAAGCTTCCTCTCTCAGTTTCATTATTGGACCACATTGGCACAAAGGATTGTTTGCATACTAACAGAGATACCTAGTATACAGTCTAACCCACAATGTGTAGAGATACCTAGTATACAGTCTAACCCACAATGTGTAGAGATACCTAGTATACAGTCTAACCCACAATGTAGCCCTATGTTATTTTATAATGGCAGGGGCTATTTATTACAAGATGGCAAAAAAAATTGGTAGATTATTAGATGAAGGCAGTAATTGGGTTTGTGGTGAAGAGGCTAATGAAACCAAGAGGTCTCAGACAGAAGAACCTCACCAACAGGTCCATAAAGAAAACCGGTTTTGCGGTAGTCAGCCGTACACCACTGCACATGATCATATGTTCTTTACTTGTGGGTGAAGCACTAGCAAGGTGTCTGGGCAGTGTGTGTGTTTCTGCTGTCATTCTTTATAGAAGACATCGGCCCTGATGTTGACACTGTTCCCAAATCAGGACAGTTGTTCTGCAGCTGTTGCCTGACCCATAGGTATATCCACCTACACACAGATATATAATTCATAAATATATAATACATAAATTAAAAAAACACATTTCTTCAATTTTATTCATACAAAAATATTGTCCTTTTAAGCAAAAGCCATACTTGCCCCAAGAAAAAAACAATATATATATTTATATATATAAAAATATTTCTAATATATATAAAAATTATTCTAATATATATATATATATATATATAATGCTAATATATATATAAAATAATAATAATGCATATATATATATATATATATATATATATATATATATATATATAATAAACGGGAAGTAACAGTTGAAGAAAGACTTGGAAATTGCTTTGGCTCTATAGTGTAAAATAGCGCTGGTCCTTATGCAAAAACCACATCCATAAAAATAAAATAGTAAACATTAGAAACAGCATAAGGATTTTAGGAGCCTTGGCTAACTGGCCCAAAGACATTAATGTGAAATGACATATACGGTATATCCCTCAATAAACATGTTCTGCATTGCTTTTTTAAGTGACGGGCGGCTATTCTAATCACTTACCTATTTATTATCCCAATGCATTGATCTCATGCTAATATTTCGCCAGGTTTTTAGTAATTAAATAATAATTCCCCAGTTTTAAACTTTTTTCCCCCATGCAGTCCTATCAGCGGTTGACGCCGTTGTGTAGCTACAGTAACAGTAAACACATCGTAAGCCAGGTACATGTATGAACACTAGGGGTATCGCAGCACCTCGCATCCACACATCACGATAGCGGGGCGCATGTAAACCCCGGTAAGCTCCGGTCTCAGTGCGGCCCGAAACGTTATCACTGAAGAACCATACCGTATGTTCTAACGATGGAGATGTCTTCCGCGGGTCGCTTGTCAGCGCTTGGGTCCCGACTGCTGGACAGGGACACGGCTCGCCGCCTCAGGTGTAAAGAGGCGGGGTCATCTTCTCTTAGGAAAAGTTGTTGGCAGTTTGCGTTACTTGGCTTGAGATGCGGAGACAGAGCAGCCATTACTAAAAAGGGCAAGCCGGAGGACCCACGCGACATCTACAAACATCTTTATTCACGACGCGGGTATAAATAGAACACTTTATAAAATGCATAAACATTTTTAAAGTACAATTTAATTCCTTTTCAATTGATACAAAAATCGAAAATACACAAAACAGTTATTACAACCATCATACAAAAAAACCGTCAAACACCGCAAAAAAGGACTGTTTTAAAGAGTTGTGATTTCACAGATTATAACCGTTCATGTCATTATCGCAACAGGTTGCCCATAACAAAAATGTCCGCTAAGCACGAACACTTACAGTCATGTGACTTGACTTCGGCTATGCGTTTCCATGGTGAAGCGTTCTTAGCTGACTGTTCGTGAGAGGCTGGGGTGTGCGGCTTGGTGGCATAAATACACCGAAGATCGTTGAGATTGACATGTATATAAAGACACCGCCTGCAGTTCTGTTTTATAATAGATAATGCTTTCAAAACCCTTATCACGTTTGTTTTTTTTGTTGTTTTTTAAACGTATATTATAATGAAGAATTATTGTTGGCAATTTATTTAGCCTTTTGGGCAAATGCCCTGTGGGCTGCTGGCCAATAGCATCTGCAACAATCTGCTTGATGACTAGACATCAACTCATCTTGCATCCATGGATTCTCCAATAGACGGGTTATTTAGGATTTATTTGAATATGAATAAATACATTTGTGGTTTTAATGTCATTGCTTCTGCTTCCCAGATTAATAGTATCGCTTTAGGGTTACCTCCTATAGGAAGGAATTCATCAATATTCAGGATTCTTTTTTAATTATTTCTCTTACTTGTCACAGATATACTAAAGAAACATCATCTAGGGGGAAATACACATAATCATGACACTCTTTTATATGGACAACCCTCATGAAGCTCATCATTATGGCTGTGAGTCATAGGAATTGTAGTCCACAAGATGACCTACCGTTTTTATTTTAAAAAACAAAGATATATAGATATATAGGTAGGTAGTTACTTTACAATATAAACATATAGGCAGGGATCAAACCGTGATTTTCTGCATGCTGGAAACGAATCTAACTTACCACCATGCACACACTTTTACATTTTTTTATAGTTTTTGTCATGGAAGCAAGCCGCAATATTAGAAATAAAAGCCTCTGCAAGTAGTGTAAACATAAGGCTTCACATCGTTAACCTCTTAAGGACCAGTTTTCGCATTTTTCCTATGTCTTTGTTCAAGCGTCATTTCCCCCTTTCTCATTTAGTGTACCCACAGAAATGTATATTTTTTAAGACAAGTAGGGCTTTTTTTTTATTTTGTATGAACGAAATTCCAAAAAGAGTATATAAAGTATACACAGCTAGTGCAAATGGGAAATGGGAAATACTAAACTATATTTAACTTGACATGATTTGGAAAGCACTCTGTATTAATATACGGTATATATTAATATATAGTTTTCATTTATGTTAAATTTTTATTTTTAATTTGTATTTTTTTTATCCCCTATCTATCCCTAAAGCTAATCCTAACCTTATAATTTGTCACTAATTAGCTGTACACTTTTGGTCTTCCAAAATTATGAAAAACGTAATGAGATTAGACATTAATCTCATGAAAGTCAATGGAGGGTACTGGTTTTTATTTTCAGATAGCCCATTTATTTAGAGCATCGGTGATTGTCAATGGAAGGCCCCCAAAGTGGCCCCCAGGCTGCATTTATTGAGTGCCAAGGGGGTGGACAGTGATTTTCACTGTAAATCCTCAAAGCACCCAAAGGGTACTTAGATTAACCTCATCCCCCTATCTATTTTCTATTTCCAGAAGTATAGTTTTTATATATATTTTTGACACGCACCATCCCACTGAGCAGGAGATGGGAGTGGTGGATATTGTTAAGCCCCAAGTTTAATTTATTACCTCTGTTCCACCATACATTGGGTATAGGGAGACAGGATGATCATGGGTTAATTAATCCGCAAATTCCCTGTTTATTTTCTTGAGCGTACGCAAGTTAAATGTCGTTTTTTAAAACTGCAAATGCGGAAGCCATTTGTGGCCAATGACATTGACGCACTGTATGGAAGCCATTTGTGGCCAATGACATTGACGCACTGTACGGAAGCCATTTGTGGCCAATGACATTGACGCACTGTACGGAAGCCATTTGTGGCCAATGACATTGACGCACTGTACGGAGGCCATTTGTGGCCAATGACATTGACGCACTGTACGGAGGCCATTTGTGGCTAATCACAATGATGCACTCTGCCTGCTGCCATTTTTGTTCCAAATAAGGCCGCAATTTGCAGGCCTTTCTGCAATATTCTCTCGAAAGGCTTCTAAGTTCCATCAGGCTTCCAGTGGTGAATGGAGATGCTGAACAGTTGAAATTAAGGGTTTCATATAATTTTTAATAAAACATTACATATGTATTACTTACTTAATCAAGAGCTCCCTTTTAACTTGAATACTTTTCTTTAGACTCCCACTCCGTAGGAAATGTATCCAATAGTAGTTGTACATGCACAGTACACAGTACAGCACAGAACAGGCACATATACAATTATATGACCCAGGCGCCGGGCGATACGAACTGCGCATCCCTACGCTAAACCCCGAAAACAGGCCGCACCCCCACTTTAAAGACCTAAAGCGGGGGGAGTGTGGCCTATATTCGGAAAAATACGGTATATATATATATATATATATGTGTGTGTGTGTGTGTATACATACTCTATGAAATATATCACACAAACTAAAACGTAAATCTTACTTATATAGGTTATTAAATGTTAGGAAGCGTATGGCATCCCTGGGTTTCCCCTGTGTTTTCCATCTTAAAATACAAAAGAAAAATATGTTTTAATAATAGTAAAAAAACAAAACAAAAAAAAAACACAAAGAAAAAAGAAAACATAATTACATGAACCCCAGGGATATCACCACTATCTGTAAGGACTATAAAGAACCCAAGAAGATCTACAGTCAGCCCCAGCTTTAGCACAGTTAATGATAAGTACGAAGACTAATTTTCTGTACAGATGTGCGATAAGCACAGCCATCTAGCGGCAGGAAAGCTCTTCCATTGAAAGTTTGTTAGATATGATGTCTGAAGTGTGCCGGTAATATGTATACATTTCTAAAATATCATATTAAGAATATGTACCCATGTATATAAGGTATAGTGTGTGTGTGTATGTGTGTGTAGACACATAATAAATACACATAAAATAGAAGGTGTTTGAAATGTAACTGTTTCATTAGATTGAGAAATCAGAAAAACATAGTTACTCCTATTGACACACGTTACCATGCATGTGCAAGAAGCATACTTAAGTATGCTTTCTGATTTCAGTAGAGGCAACCTGGAGGAGGAGGAAAACGAGACAGAGCTTCAGTCAGCAAAAGGCACAATTTACTTGAAAATGCATTTAGCAAGAAATTATAATGCAGTTGTTCCTTAAATTAGTCTTGAAGGTAACCAGTTCTTGAAGACCACTGTGTCATTTAGTTTGCCCCAGATCTTATCCAGTAAAACAAAATAACAAGTATTTGAATCCTGGTAATAAATAACCAGACCCCCCAACTATGAATATAGCTAAAATAGCCTGTGTCCTTGCTATTCCCTTTCAGTGTTTACCTATTTTACCAAATTACAATTTTCATGTGCGTTCCAAGTAATGTGGTTCTCCTGTTGAGTTGCACCTTACCCTTGTTTTAGTTGCTCTCTGTGAATTGCTTTTTATCAGAAATATAGAATGATAAAAAACCCAAAATATAATCTCACTCCCCCAGATTAGTGATTTGCAGAACAATCTTTGTAAAAAGCCCCTGTGGATGAGAAAAAAATAATACAAATGCATGTTTTGTGCATAGATGCTCAGACATTTTATTGCAATACATTTGAAGCTAAAGTAGACATCCACATATGACAAAAAAAAAATAAAGGTAGTTTTTTGTGTAGATATTTTTAAATAGATCCGCACATACATATGAGCCTGTAGAAAACCATTATTGCATCTATGGTATATACATATCTGCATGACAATATATATAATGTGCTAGTGTTTGCAAAGTTAGGTGCACAATAAATGGCCTGTGTATGGATAAATGAGAGCAGGAGCCTGGAAGTTCCCCCGTATAGCTTTTTAATCACATGGTAAATGATGAACCGCCGTCACTTGGAAAGCCTTCGCTTGTTCTTTTGGAAACGTACATATCAGAAGACATCCTCGAACTGCGAGTTCCCGTCATGTATTGTTTACTAACGCACCACAGATCTTGGATTATTTTCCAAAAGTAATTCCTAAATTTGACTCCGATAAAAGCATATATGCTTGGGTTCAGGCAACAGTGCCCAAAGGCCAAGGTTTCTGTTAGAAAAAGGGCATAGGCGCTTTTAACATGCTCATGGCACCTGTGATCAGGGTTTCCAATCTCTATGGCTTTCTTTAAAAGAAGGACGTTGTACGGGACCTGGCAGAACAGAAACACAGCTACTACGACTACTATGACACGTATCGCCTTGTGCCTCTGAGAATTTTGCGCGTGGAGCAATGTTTTAATAATGCACGTGTAGCAGAAAAGCATAACAAGAAATGGGATGAAGTAGCCGACGGCTACCTGCACCGCCAAGGCTGCCAACTTTAACTGCAATGCCGTTGATGCGCCGTAATATCTTGGTTCGCAAACTAGAACAGAATTTATTTCGTAAGATTCACTGAAGTAGTAGGTGAAGCTTGAGAGCAAGGCAGAGAAAAGCCATACGAACAAGCAGATCATGTTCTTGTACGCCATTGCCGTCGTTCGAAATTTAAAAGACTTTGTGACCTGCACAATAGCGACGTAGCGGTCGATACTCACGCATGCTAACAGCAGCATGCTGCAGCTGAAATTGATGGCGTACAGCGCTCTCACTAATTTACACATGAAGTCCTGGAAAATCCATTCTTGTTTATGATGATACACAGCCCAGAACGGAAGCGTGAGAACGAGCAGTATGTCTGCCACGGCCATGTTTAAGAGATACACATCCGTCATTGACTTTGCTCGCTTATAGTGATTGAAAGTAACAATCACCAACACATTTCCTAGAAGCCCCCACACAAACATCAAAGAAAATAAAACGGGGGCATATGTTTTCTTAAAGAGCCCAACACTCTCCATGGAGCACGGCTGGAGATCCTCATCAAAATAAAGAGTTAAGTTGGGGTAATCGTAGGGGGTAATGGTTTGCATATTTCAAAATGTATAAACCTAAAATAGAAAAGATAAATCGATTAGCTATTACACAATACATATTACTGATTCATTGTACAGCGCCAATAAGTATCTTAGTAAACATGTATATTATAGAAAGACATTAGGGTTATAAGCTTAGAATATAGTGATTCTTGTTCAAAGTTTGTCTCGCCACCTTCCAGTGGCAGCAATATGTTCTTGCCATAAGACTACTTTCAAAGTCAATACCAGAATCCCTTTTTTATACAGAACAACCAATACAGTTGTTCTGCAAGCCAAAGGGGTCATAAATGATTAAAATTTGTTATACATTATGACGGCAAGGTTAAGACATATACCGTACCTTTTTTGTGCCAAAGGGGATTGCAAAAATCTTAGTAGAACGCACACAATATAATGTTCTCAGCACAATAAACTTATAAATAAATAAGATAAGGGGAGTTCGGCACCAAACAGGACCTAAACTATTTTAAAGGATAAGCTCTTCCATTTGGTTCAGAAAATCGAAGAGAAGTGAACTTGCCTGCCAGACACCCGAAGTTCTTGTGGACATGTACAATGACCCAAAGGGAGGTGGTGCTTTAGCCGGCTTGCTCCTGGCTTGCTTTTCCTAGTCCTCACAAACTAGGCTGAATGTGGCTTTGAGATGTTTCTCCAAACTATAGAATAAAAAGGTGGTTAAAATTAAGGTCAAAAATGCCCGCTAACAAGTTTCGCAACAGGCAGTCTGAGATCCTTTGATTGCAAAGCATTTCGATACTTCTGATTTCCTTAATTGGTTAAAAAAGGGAACTGTTTTTCTCTTTGTAAGCAGAATTGCACTTCTAATTACTTTTACTCAACATGTGAACTTTGTTGGTCAAATATCAAGCTAGAGAAAGCATTACTTAATAGAGGCTATCCAGATGAATAACTCTTTAAATAGTACCGTATGTACTGCAAACAGGGGCGTAACTAGAAACCTCAGGGCCCCGGTGCGAGAATCTGTTAAGGCCCCCCCCCAACCCATCTATCCCTTTCTCACTATCTCCCCTCAAACCTCCCTACCCCCCTTCTCACGATCTCCCCTCTACCTCCCTACCCCCCCTTCTCACGATCTACCCTCTCCCCCCCTACCCCCCCTTCTCACGATCTACCCTCTCCCTCCCTATTGGTGATTTTTGTTGTAATTCGTGGGCAAGAAACTTGAAAGTGTTACCAACAAAGATTTCTGTATTTATTTCCAAAGGCCAAGTCTACAAGGCTTACCAGGTTTTATTGAGAAAAAAAATACACTGTTAAAAAATAATCTAGCCTCATATTCAAAAAACTCCCTGATATTCACACCTTTAACCACTGGGATCCAGTTGCTGGGGGCAGCCTATACTACCCAGAGATGCATTACCTACAAAGCAAACCTTGATACCTATAAACCTCGATACGCGTCTTGGTCCTGGGGCATGTAGACATTTGGGCCACATTGAATACAAATGTTCCAGAAAAACCTCAAGAGATCTCAAACTTGCTGTCTGAGAATGTACATGTTTTCTGTGGATTATATATGTACGGCCGAGACCTTCCAGTGCACATGCAAAAAAACGCTCTCATTTATTTCAAGAATTATTGGACCACGTGCAATTCTTTAGAATATTGGGACTGCAATTTTACAGTGACTTTGAAGGGGTTAATTTGTAATATACACTCACTGGCCACTTTATTAGGTAGACCTGTTCGATTGCTTGTTAACACAAATAGCTCAACTCAACGCATTTAGGCATGTAGATGTGGCCAAGACAACTTGCTTAAGTTCAAACCGAGCATCAGAATGGGGAAGAAAGGGGATTTTAGTGACTTTGAACGTGGCATGGTTGTTGGTGACTGACAGGCTGGTCTGAGTATTTCAGAAACTGCTGATCTACTGGGCTTTTCACTCACAATCATCTCTAGGGTTTACAGAGAATTATCCGAAAAAGAGAAAATATCAAGTGAGCGACATTTGTGTGGACGAAAATGCCTTGTTGATGTCAGGGGTCAGAGGAGAATGGGCAGACTGATTCAAGAAAGGCAACGGTAACTCAAATAACCACTCGTTACAACCAAGGTATGCAGAATACCACTCTGTACGCACAACACGTCGAACCTTGAAGCAGATGGGCTACAGTAGAAGAAGACCACAGCAGGTGCCACTCCTGTCAGCTAAGAACAGAAAACGAGGCTACAATTTGCGCAGGCTCACACCAATATACCACCACCAGCCTGAACTAATCAATGGTTCAGGCTGGTGGTGGTATATTGGTGTGGGGGACATTTTTTTGGCACGCTTTGAATGCCCTTTGAATTTATCTGTATTTCTGCATATGTCGCTCATTAAATTTGATCTGATCTTCAAACTTTGTCACAACAAACACACAATTATACATTTTTGTGTCCTCATTGAACACACTGTGTAAAATCCACAGTGCAGGGTGGAAAAGTATGTGATCCCTTGGATATTTAAGTCTTGGTTAACCCTCCTGGAGAAAGAAAAAGAGATTTCTAAAGCTAAGCTAAAGACTTACAGAGATCTCTGGAACATGCTAACATCTTTGTTGACAAGTCTACCATATATAAAATAATGAACAAAAATAAGGAAAAGGAAAAGTCATAAATATTGCTGAATGGGTTAAGTTCACAAAAGAGCGGCAGGATGTTGCCCAGAGCTACTGGCATAATCTGTGGGCAAACTTGAGCTATTTGGAAGCAACACACAATACTATAAGTTTTCTGTCCTGGCAGTCCAACTAGTACAAAGCCAAGCCCCCCTGGTGTCCTGCTCAACAATGGGGCAGTTACAAGGGAGATCTTTCATCTCCCCACTTGGCCTGTTTGCACTATGGAGGTTGTACCGGATCAGCACAGCCTCAATACAGGATTCTTAAAAGTGTGCAGCTCCCTTTATTATATTTTAGATGCTGACGAGGAGGGTGGAGGCTTTGGGACAAAGGTAAATACACTACTTATCCTACCTGTAAAGTATGGTGGAAGGAGCATTATTGGTTTGGAGCTGTTTTGCTGTCTCAGAGCCTGGACGGCTTGCAATCATTAATGGAAAAATTATTTTTTTTCCATCTGTCCACTAATAGAAGTTAAACAGTTAGATGATCTCGCAGGACAACGACCCAACAGGAATAAATCAACAACAGAACGATTCCAACAGACAGAAGTACATCGTCTGGTGAGGCCCAGTCAGAGTCATGGCCTCCCTCTAGATTGTAAGCTTGTGAACAGGGGGCTCTCTACCTAATGTATCGGTTTGTCTTAGTCTGTCAGTTCTAGTTTTGTCATTCCCCTTAAATATATGTATTGGAAGAAGTGCTGAGTAAATTGTTGGCACTACTACTAGTCAGGGCCAGCCCTACAATGGAGCCGACTGGGGCAATTGCCCCAGGCGGCACTTTTGAAGGGGCGGCACTTTGCCGCCCCAAGCGCTTTTTTTTTAAGCGGGGGAGAGAGAGGGGCGCCGAGTGGTTTTCGCTTACCCGCTCGGCGCCCCTCTCTCTCTCCTCTGCGGCGAGTCTCCCTGTTCGGTCTCGGTGCCGGCTTGTAATGCAGAGCGCCGGAAGTGACGTCAATTTCCGGCGCTCAGCATTACAAGCCGGCACCGTGGCAGAGCAGGGAGACTCGCCGCAGGACTGTTTAAAGGTAAGTCCCGGGGGGGGTTAGGGTAGATAATGGCGTTGGCGAAGTTTAAAATGCCGCCCCCCCCCGGCGTCGGCGGGGGGGGGGGTCATTTTAAACTTCGCCCCAGGCGGTATTAAGTCTTGGGCCGGCCCTGCTACTAGTACTACTTTTTTCCAGCAATATATATATTCTAGATGGTATTGCAAACACAACATATTTTTTCAGCTAAGGGAATGCATCATAAACTATATCATAAGCTACCTAAACATCTCAGTGAGGACATATACCAGTATATCCATAGTATCCATGGTATGGACCTCAGTGTATACGGGTGTGTGCATATATTGGTGTGGGGGTGTCTTGTATGAATGCATGTGTTTTTCTATGATATTGCTGCATGTCTGGGGATGTGTATAAGTGTACAGGCTTTTGAGATCTATTCACTAAATAGGAAGTCTGGGTTATACATTTTAGCGCCCATATATCACAGTGCATTATAAAGGGCAAACCACAGTGACATAACTTGCAACATTTACCAAAATATACAGATCCCAGAATATACCCTACAACAACCATGTGGTTTATTAAATGAAAGCAGTAGCTAAATTCAGATACACAAATGCTTTTTTTGTGTTATCCTCGCTATTATTTTAATGTGTTAGTATAACTGCAAGGATAAACAAAGGCTTAAGAAACAGTTCTTCCAGAAAACTGTTTTAATTAGTTAAATGTGCAGTATAATGTATGTAATAACTTGAATAAAACCTATACCCACACTTAGAATCACAAGTGCATAAAGAAATACCTTTGTGCGTTCTAAAAATATATTAAGAGAAAAAATGATCCTATAGTATCTTTTTAGTGTGTCTATATATTGTATAATATTTTTTGTCCTTAAATTACAGTTACAATGTCATAATATGAAATTATTTTAGCCTGTCATTTCCTAAATATATCCAAGAATCAGTAAAGCCAACCTGTAATGTTACCTTAAGGTATCCATGATCACTGTATAAACACTTGTGGAACACCGATTTTGGAATTTCTTCCCTTAAAATCTTACGCCTTAAATTCTTCTCCTTTTATCATTTCTCTATCCTCAAACTGTATGTCTTTAGCATTCTCCACGTCTATGGCCCTTTTAATTTAAAACAATTTAATTCATTATCTAGGTACCTTATACTTTGATTTAAAATTAGTCACAACATCTTAATCGGTTTAATTTAAACTGTCTACAATTTGTGTACTTTTCTTGAAGCATGTACTACAAATGCATTATATGCAAAATTCACTTCAAGATGAAAGTATTGACATTGAAAAATATAAGGAAAAGGTACAGTACCTGATTATTGACAGGGCAGCTCAGATTGCATGTTTGATGATAGATATTAGCATGAAGAATGAACAGGAAACCACTAAGTAACTTCTTGATTTGTCACTTCATTGTCACACAATGGGATGTGCTATATATGACATACAATAATTTTGATAATGTATATTATTTCCTTTTATATGTACAATATAAAATATATAGACTAGTCATATTAATGTATATTATGTAATGTGGTTGTTTTTTTTACACATAGGAAATTCACAGTTTTTCTTAGATGCCAAGAAACATCATACTGCGAGATTATAGTGTAAAGATGAAATGTATTTTTTTTTTACTTAATAAAAGCATTAGTAGGCAGAAATGGAACTCTATCCATAGCAAAATCTGTGCATGTTAAAATAGTAACATTTTTCAATCAAAAAACATATCAAGAAATGTATAGACGGGTGTAAATTCAGTAAAGCACTGTTAAACAAATGCTCAACACATGCACAGGTTTAACTGGGCAAATGGAACCTTTCATTGTCAGAAGAAAATAATAGTAATATTAGCTAGCTGATACAAGATTGATTGGTAATAATCAGAAGAGGACTATTTTAGCATGTGAGCTTTATAGAGTAACCAGATTAGTCAGGAAACCAGCATTAAATGAGAAAACCACGCATTTCATAATCTGCTGCTTATATAAGAAAAGAAAAGAAAAAAAAATCGAAATTTTAGTGTCTTAAACTTTTTATTTTAAAAAACATATTTTTTTTTTTAAAAGCACCAACTACCTTGTCCTCGACGTTGAAAATGTAACATGCTACTTGAACACATCACCTTCAGCAATTACTCATACAATTGCAGAGTTAAGGCAAACACTAGCATAGCACTTGTTGATCAGAAAAATATTTCCATACCTGTCATCTGATTATCGCAATTGTTCAGTTGCATCGGAGATTCTTTAATTTACATAATAACGGGGTAAGAAAATGTTGATGTTGGCCTCACATATAACATATATTTCAGAAACAAGCAATATAATGAAATGGGGGGGTGATATCCCTTTAAAGGTTTATACGTTAGGTTGCAATTGGGAAAGTAAAAGTGAAACAATACTATATGGAACCTATACATTTTAATCAATATGAAATGGCAAGTTGGATTGCCCAGTGGCTGTTTTGACAGGCATGGCCATTTAGTTAAAGGTCAAGCTAGTCACTATTTGACTACCCTAATGGCCTGTGTTTTTTAACAAAAATACACCAATGGCACAGTATATATACAGCAGCACGGGATTTGTGTATAATTTGCAGTTACAGGATATTTTGTACATACGTGCACACTAGGATGGTGTTTAAATAAAGTCCTTGTAAAGTGCTAGATGGTGTCCCAAGTGATGTTCTCCATCAACGTTCAAGCAGCCAATCAATACCTTATAAACAAATATACAATCAAAATATAAACAAAATAAATTTAAAAAGTCCAATGCGCAAAATATCGCAAGGTATGTCCTCAATGCGTTTCTTTCTAATTTGCGAGATGTTGCAAAATCCTCTACTTTAGGGGCCTTGTGGTCCTCCCTATATATTGGCACCCACAGGGACACTGAAAGAGATACCCACAAGGACCCTGAAGCATAGGATTTTAGATACACTACATTGCATGAATTACAATCTGTGAAATGATCAATAGTATGCCTGTTATTTGTACACATTTTGCATTTTCCACATGTATGGAACACCAGGGTGGTCGAGCTCATGTGCCCATACTACACAGCATGGGTATAACTAGAAACCACAGGGCCTTGGGGCACCCCAACTGCACAAGCAACATGTCCCACAGTGCCATCTTTGCACCCAAACAGCTTGTCTATGCAATCTGTTCCCTCAAACATGTATGTGCTATCTTTGCCCCTAAGCAGCTTGTCTGTGTCATCTTTGCCCCCTAAACAGCCTGCCTGTGCCAGGAATTTTGCCACACTCTTCCTTACAACGCTGCTTCAGTTCATTGAGGTTTGCGGGCATTTGTTGATGCACAGCTCTTTTAAGGTGCCGCCAAAGCATTTTAATCGGGTTTATCGCAACACCTTGATTCTTTTCTTTTTCAGCCATTCTGTTGTAGATTTGCTGGTGTGCTTGGGGTCATTGTCTTGTTGCATGACCCAATTTCATCCAATCTTTGACATTTGACCCTAGAATACTTTGGTATACAGAGGAGTTCATAGTCGACTCAATGGCTCCAAGGTTGCCAGGTCCTGTGGCTGCAAAACAAGCCCAAACCATCACCCCTCCACCATCATGCTTGACAATTGGTATGAGGTGTTTGTGCTGATATGTTGGGGTTTTCGCCAAATGTGGCGCTGTGCATTATGGCCAAGCATCTCCATGGCAGGTCTGGGGTGAGGGGTATAAGCCCCTCTGCCTCATAACAGAGCTCAACAGGATCACGTAGTGCGAAGTGTTGGGAGTCTGGTAGCTCGCATCATGTGTATGGTATGCTCTTGGGAGAGACATGTGTGATGTAGTGTGTAAGTTCTCAAACTGTGTTGACTAACAGGTTCCAAAAACTATATCAATTATACAGCTTTAGTACTGCCCAATATACATTATCTTTGACCCCCCCATGGGCAGGATTGAATGCTGTGCTTCCCGAATATTCTGGTTTTTTTTTAATTATCGACAGGGGACGTTTTATACCATTTAGGCAACAAATATCTTATTTTTCAGCTTAACAGCCATGTGCTGGTCTCCACCCAACAATTGTTATGTCAACCCACTTTTTTTTTTTTCATTTTGGCAACCAGGTGTTCTAGTAAGCTCCGTTTGTCTCGGGAAATAGATTGTATCACCTTTGATAAAACATATCACTATTTTTTTTATATATTGGAGTCTATGGGGGATCTGCTACTCAGCTGTCAGTGGTAAATGAATGCCAGGTATGCCTTAGTTCTCTAAATGGTAGCCAACTCAAATTCTATTTTTTTTCTTTTGTCTAAAGTATAACTTAATGTTGCATGCAAATGATAATGTTCCCATTACATGGTCTAAGCACATCTGTCTAACCACAAAAAAATATGTGTTAGACTTCTCAGTTTTTGGAAATAATTGCAGCACTAAGGTACTTGTGGTTTACCTCTACTCATGCAATTTTAACAAAAAAAACCCAGCATATTTTTCAGTCATGAAATAGGTCATCTCCGTAGGTAGTTTTTTGTACAAGAACAGTGAAACAGCCTGGTGAGTACTTGAAACATACAACACCCATCACTCTTACCCCCAATGAGTATGAGGGTGATGGGAGCTGTAAGCCACAAAACCTGGTGTAGCGTTGGTGAAAAAATGGATGAAATTCATATTCTGGCTAAAGGGTTGACCATTTTTGGGGATCTACTGCCCACCACTGCTTCCCTTTTTTATTTTCCTTCACCTTTTCTCTTCCTCTTCTTCTTGTTCCTCAGGCTAACAGCTAATTAATATGGCCAAAGGCTGATTTTTTACCTCCAGTTCAGTCTATAATGTCGAAAGCTAGCTCTGGGGGTATGGCATTATTGGGGATGTCTCTTTGGATATTGGCCTGACTTAGATATCACTACTTGGGAACTTTGTATTCTTGCCTCTCTTTGTATTTCATGAAAACCAAAAGACTTAATTAGGAATAAAATGGGTGGCATACTTATAGGGATTGTGCATTATTCCCATAGATTGTGTTTTATTTAGTATATTCATGGCATCTATTCCTATGTTTAGACTATTCTGCCATATTTTGTGTGCTGTTGCCGACATGGGATGCATTAGCAATCTACATGTAGGTTATACTAAATACATGATACACTTATTAAGGGGAACACTAAGAGTGAAAAGGGGGATCATGGTTGAAAGAGCACTGGACAGTTATTTTCTTTTTTTTGTTAATTCCATACTCCTGCAAGCTGCTGTGACAGCCTGCCATAGTGCTTGCATCAATCTCCATGTCACCGACCACACTTTGATCAGAAAACATGGTCGTAAAGCACTGTTTTCCTAATCAAACTGGTCAGAGTTTAGGACAGGCAATTACTACAATTCTGTAGACTGTAAAACAATCCTTAAAGATGGAAAATAAGTGGAAAATAAATGACTTCTATTCCAGCCAGTGCAGCGCCAGACTAGGGATGACTATGAGGCCTTTGAACTTTAAGGGCAGCAGGTGCCAAGTGGGTTACATGCAGCCTCTGGCTTTAAACGTGCAGCCACCTGTTACATTTTCATACTCACACACTAACCCTGCCTGCATCTGCACACTGCTAAACCACTGAGGAACTAGTAACAGTAAATATATCCAGTGACCAAGATGGCCAGTCCAGAACCGAGCCATTGTATTTAGTCATATGCATTGGTCTTACCATTTGGTCTAAAATGGTCTAATAGTCCTATAATAATAGTGTAAAGACATCTAACAAAAAACAAGCCAATCTTAATTTGGGACAACCCACTGCAACCGTGCAACCAAAATAACAAATTATTCTTGTCATTTAAAAACTTCATTAGTCAATTGACTTGATATTATGTTTAATATGTTCTACATGTTTTCCACAAGCACAAATGTACATTGTAACACTGTTGTCTTTTCAAATAAATGTTTACAAGCAAAGGTATACAACCACAGACTAAGGTTACACCTGGGAGGGAGGAAATGCGAAATGCTAACTTGTCTGTAAAGGAGAACAGTGACCTATTTGGTTTTAAGTCATCCTTTCTGGCCGTAATCCAAAGTGAAACGTAAATTCAAACTGAGTTTGTGTTGCTAAAACCATGCAAATGTTGTTCCCATAGTTGTCTAACCTATGACTAGTTAATTGAGAACGTTCAAGTTGTAAACAAAATTGAAATCTTCATATAAGACTTATGGTGAGCGTTTGTGTCATATTCAATGCACCATCTTTGAAGAAGGCTTGAAGAACCTTTGCAGACAGGGACGTTTACCAACTTACCTATCTCGCTACCTATAAAGAAACATACATTATATAGACAAAAGTATTGGGAAACCTGACCATTACACAACATGGACATTCATATGTCGTCGGTCACTGCGTTGCAGCTATAGCAGCTTCCACTCTTCTGGGAAGGCTTTCAATATGATGTTGGAGTTTTCTGGGGGTAGATTTACCCATTCATCAAGTAGAGCATTTGCAAGGTTAGGACCCAATTTCTTGGACGAGAAGACCTGGCTCTCAATCTCCATTCCAGTTCATCGATGGGGTTGAGGACAAGGATCTGTGCAGGCCAGACAAGTTCTTCCACACCAAACTCCTCCAACCATGTCTTTATGGACCTTGCTTTGTGCACTTGGGCGTACCCCAAACTGTTCCCACAAAGTAAGAAGCATGGCTAAATATCCAAAATGTCTTATTATGTCTCCTTCAGCATACCAAGGGGTAAAAATCTTGTGGGAAGACTTCCCAGAAGAGTGGAAGCTATATAATAGCTTTTGTTGAGTAGTAGTGCATGTCTCGGAATGCTATAAGATGCATATCCGTGAGCACAATGATTTAAGGCAAGCAACTGATTAATCATGTGTGTGCATTGTGTGTGCGACCACCCCATGGATGCATGCATCTGCATGCTATGTACTTAGATCGCCTGTACTCAGGCCCGGACTGGCCATCGGTGGGCCGGGCCGCGGCAGGGCCGAATTGACTTAGGGGCTGATGGAGCTGCAGCTCCAGGCCCCTGCCTTAAAATAGGCCCAGTCAGGACCGAACTGACTGGGCCTATGGGGCCTCTACGGCCGCATTAACGCAGGGCATAAGGGGCACCTGCCCCTTAAGCCCGCCGCAACTGCGACCGGGTCCGCCACACTTTACTTTATTTAACATCCTCCATGTTAAATAAAGTTTTTGTTAACTTTATTTAACATGGAGGATGTTAAATAAAGTTAACCCCCCCCCGATGTTTTAATGTAAGCCCTGTGCGGCCGCAGACCCCTAAGGCCGGCCCTGGTGGGGGCTTCCCGTAGAGGCCGCATAGGCTCAGTCAGTCCGGTCCTGCTGCGGGCCCGGCCGCAGTTGCTGCTTGCTCCGGCAACAAGGTAAGTAGGGTGAGGGAGGGGGGTGCAGTGAGAAGGGGCAGAGAGGGGTTAGATAGTGAGAAATGGGGAGAGGGGCTAGATAGTGAGAGGGGGTACATAGTGAAAAGGGGGAACCTTAGTGAGAAGGGGCAGATAAGATGGGTTGAGGGGGTAGTGTGAATGCGTATGAGAATGAATGAATGAATAAATGTGTGGATGAATTGTGTGAATGCGTATGACAATTAATGAATTCATGTGTGCATGAATTGCTTGAATGATTTGTGAGACTGCATTAATGAATGTGTTAATGATTTGTGTGAATGAGTAAATGCAAAGATGGTACATGAAGGGTGGGCTTTAACAATAAATAAATAAATAAATAAAAATGGGCTGCTCGGGCTTAAATGCCCGGGCCTATTTTTTGTCCCAGTCCGGGCCTGCCTGTACTTAATCCTCATCTAATGGATCTCTTCTAGCAGCCAGTAAGATAAATACAATTAGAATCCACACATAGCACTAAATGACCAAGCAAGGTTAAAACTGTGTAAACATTTTAATAAATCAAACATTTACACTTCCATATTGTAACGGATGCTGCACCCCGTTTTAGTAAGATTATTGGGACTGTAATTTTATATTAATTTGCAGGGGTTAAACTGTAATATTTTGTATTTTCACCCTTGTTTCCGTTTCATTGTGTAAACACATACACATACTATTATAATAGTTGAAGTTACAGATAAAATATATATTTTTTTAATAATAGGTTTTCATGAAATTTGCCGTTGTTTTTTCTGTGCCACAACTGCAAACGATGGGACAATCAAGTGAATACCTCCTGGCATTTCAAATGGTCAAGGAGGGCCATCTTTTTTTTTTTTTAAAGGGATGTGGTTAGAGGTGTGTTTTACCTAGAATTCTAATGTGATCTCTAGGTAGTTATTTATGTAACCAAGAAACGTAGAAGAAAAATGTAGTTTATTTACATAATTTATTTATAGCATATTTTAGATTTTATACACATTATTGTAACTTTAAGGCTGTAGAACTTGTATAAATAAGTCTAAGACTGAAAAGCAAAATAATATATTATATACATATATTCCCTGGATACCAGGCCGTTAAGACCCCCATCCTGCTATTGTCCTCCTATTAATACTTCTCCATGGTAACACTGCTTCACTTCCTATATGGAAATGAGCAAGCAAACTGTCAAGTCTCCTAAACGAAGCAGTGGCGGCTGTTGTTGCTACGATACTGACAAGCGGAAGCGGAGGTTGTTAGGACAGAGGCAAATCACGTGGCTAGACGTGACGTAGAACGTGATCGACTGCTTTTCGCTGAAGACTTGAGCAGTTGCCGGGATGTTCTTATAATCTATTGGCTGTATTAATAGTACCCAGGTTTATTTCGGGCCGACGCAACGGCTGGGCTTCATAACTGCAGACTTTGTGTCATATACAGTAAGTTTAGATAAGTCATCGATAAGTACTAGTAAGCTTCAATTATTTGTTGTTCGTTTATACATGCTCGGGGTTTATTTACCTTCTAACTGTTGTCGAAGTGTAGCAGTAATGAGGTAACTTTTTCCATTGGCTCGCTATTTTGTCATTGTGGCTGCATTTACTATGGTCTGCAGGGGATGACGAACTATTCTTGGACACATCACGTCATAGTGTTGTAGAAATCACCCAAACCAGAAAGAGTTTCAGTACCTGGCCATTTGCTTCATATTTTCTATTAACCTTGCTTTAAATAATACACAATAGTGTAATTAACAACCTTAAAATGAACTGATGTGGTATCATGTCACATCTGCTTGTTGTCTGGTCTTGTCTTGTTGTGCTTTGAACTTTTTGACCCAGACTTTTTACAAAAGATGCATAATTTGTGCAATTTCTCCTTTTCCCAACGAAATCTGTGGGAAGCTAACTAAATTCTGAATTTGCATTACTTTCTATAAAACAGCCCATTGTGTTAAAATATTACGCAATACATCCTATTATACCAAAGTATATTATATATATATATATATATATATATATATATATATATATATATATATCTATCTCTAAGCTCACAAGGGTACAATAGGTATGGGTACCATCTTAAAGGCATGTGTGGGTGTGTGTATATATATATATATATATATATATATATATGTAATTTACCTATTTTCATACCATGACTATATGTTTGAGCTATGCTTTATGGATCTTCTAAGAAGTTCTGCTTTGCTGACCAAGAATGACATAACACTGCAAGCTCATGAGTGCATATGGGCTAATGGCGAACTATCGGTTATCACCAGGGCAACAGCTTCAATGAAATGCTGCTATGGTTATTGCCACTTGACCTATATGTATAGGAAAAATAGCTTGAATAAATGTAATGGAGTCAAAAGTTTGTTTTGTTTTTTTTCTTTGTTTTTTTTTTTTTTTTTTTAGTTGAAAATAATCAACAAGTGAAAAATCATACATTGCCATAATCTGTGGTGAGTGTCATTTTGATACCCGCTAAACAAAGCAACAATAAACCTGGATACCCCTGGGGTATTCTTTCCTTACAGCTTCAGTGGACTGTCTATAACAACTGGGTCGTCTTGTTTCTCAACAGCTCGTATTCCGAGTGACCTGAAACGCATTCTAGTTGTTTCTCTGGCTTCTTTAGCAAAGCTTTACAGTTGAATTTACATATTTTCTTGCATCATTTGTGATCTTGTGTATTTTGAAAGTTGTGTTACTTTTGTTATATCATTTTTTTTTATTATTTTTTTTTACAGCGCTTTCTGTTTGCTTTGGTGGTGGAAAACAATGTCTGCAGTAGATGAAGACACAGAGTTAAGGGATCTACTGATACAAACACTTGAAAACAATGGTGTGCTCAACAAAATCAAGGTAAAAACCAATAAATGAAACCAAATCTGTCAAAGCTTGTCCGTTACAAGGATCCTACACTTTAGCGCCCCTACACCATGTCACTGCATTGACAACATTTCTTTATATGACAGCAGCATATTCTGTAGCACTGTCCAGTTCTCTCCTCCCTTGCTTGCCAGCAGGTGATTACATTGTGATTGCATAGTCTTTCAAAGACCCTCTGTAATCATGACCTTATTAGAGATGGAAAGATCTGGAAAAGAAACCAAAAAAATTGGTGGAAAAATCAGGTTTTTTTTCCAAAACCATTTTTTTTTCGTGGGGGGGGGGCTGGAAAAATTTAAACAAAATGTAATGTGGAATATCTTCTTTTACAATGATAAATAGTATTTTTATGGCATTCAAACTATATAACATGAAGACTTTTATGAAAGATGTGTCCACATCTGACCGGTACAAATAATACCAGTTACTTAACTTTTCCATTTGCAATTGGTGCTAAGGTGCAGATCTGATTGGAGAGCGATCACCAATCATGTAGGAGGCTGATGGTTTCTTCATTTATTTTGAATTTATTTCCAAATAAAAATAATTTTAAACTTTGTAAAACTACTCCACTCTACCCCCCCCAGTTTTACTGAAAATTTCCATTTCTTCCGGAAAAATAAACCTGTTTTTTTTTTTTTCTTCATGTCTAGACCTTAGGTGTTTGTGTGTCACAGCTGCATGCTGGGTAAAAGCTATCTTTCCAGGTTGGCTTTTTTACTGTAAGATTTCATTGTTCAAGTTCGGTTTCTGTTTTTATTTTAGGCAGAATTGAGAGCATCTGTGTTTTTAGCCTTGGAAGAACAAGAGAAAGTGGAGGTAAGTGGAGTGTTTGCGTGGGCTGTCTACATGTAGACATTTAGTTCTGTTTGGTTTTCAATGCCGTTGTTTTTAAATATTTCTTTGCAGAAGTTGTTTAAGTGGAAATTGATTGCTTTCATTCTTTTGTTTTTGTCCGTCAGAACAAGACACCACTTGTTAATGAAAGTTTGAAGAGATTCCTTAATACAAGAGATGGTAAACTGGTCTTTTCCTCTATTTTCTCCTTTTTATTTTCATTAATATTACTGTCATTATTGTATGGTCTATAAGCAAAATATAAATTCTTATGCACCAAAAGCTCCTTGTAAGTTCTGTTCTCAACATGGTTTTCCTACTGCTTGCAACAGTTACGCTTTATGAATCTATTAATCTCCTTTAGTTAAAGTTGTCTTGTTCCTTCACTCTCCTTGACAGTGAGCTTTTTATTGTGTCTCGGGGAAGCGATTGGTGAAAATGATAAAATAGGCTTTCCGTGCATTTATATAAAGAACAGCATGTTTGAATACCAATAGGAGACTTGAGAGCCCCATCTGGTTCCTGGCATGTTCTTTGGTAAATTTCAGCTGCTTTTGTAATCTTTCCTAATTTTTATTCTTCTACATCATTGTAAGCACATTCCACTTTTGCCACCGTTAGTATGTGATGTTAGCTTGCGGCATTACTGTGTTACTCTCTTGCTGCTGAACAGTTTCTAATATGAGTTACTGCATTTTTAGGTCGTTTGGTAACAAGCCTTTTCACTGAATTCCTCCAGTTTTTCAATCTTGACTTTACATTGGCAGTATTTCAACCTGAAGCATGCCTGGTGAGTTGTTTATTACCCAAATGTTCTGTTACCTTGGTAAATGTATATACAAACCGAACCATTGTCCTTTTAGAACATACCACATCATATGTTGTCACTTAAATGGAGGGTACGTTTTCACCTATACTTTGCTGGAGATGTAAAGATGAAATGTAACCGTCCCGTATCTATTCCTTGTTGTGTCTAAAAAAGGGATGTTTGATTCCTTCCTGACTTAGACATGGCAATATGATTTCTCACTGGGCCAACAAGCTTTTATTCTATATTAAATTGATCTTTGCTAAAAAGTCTTGTAGCCTATATATCATTTTATCAGTATAGCGTATTCTATCCTACTCTTTCTGCTGGCATTCTGGTATTACCGTATTTGCTCGATTATAAGACGAGGTTTTTTTCAGAGCAAATGCTCTGAAAAATACCCCTCGTCTTATAATCGGGGTCGTCTTATAATCAGACCTCAAATAGGTCTGATTAGGAGACTAAGATCCAGATCCCCCGCACCGCTGCAGGGGACCTGGATCCTCCTGTCGTCGCCCCCCCCCACACACACACACTTACCGGTGCTTCCGGAGGTGAAGTTGGCAGCGGGGGTTTGTATGCGTCCGTCGCAAATACCTTCCCCGACTGTCAGAGATCATTGTTCCAGAGTTCCTGATCTCTGACAGCCGGGGAAGGTATTTGCGACGGACGCATACAAACCCCCGCTGCCAACTCCACCTCCTTCCGGCTGCCGCGGAATGAGACGTCAACCCGCTGCCCCGGCAATACACCAGGAAATTGGAAGCACCGGTAAGTAAGTAAGTGTGTGTGTGTGTGTGTGTGTAGGGCATTTCTGGAATGCCTTACACCCCTATATGCCACTCTGGCACTTAGGGGGTTAAAAGGCATATTATGGGGCAGAGTGGCATATAGGGAGGTATAAGGCATTTCAGGAGGCAGAGTGGCGTTAAGGGGGCATTTAATAGTGCACTCTGCCTCCTGAAATGCCTTATACCTCCCTATATGCCACTCTGCCCCATAATATGCCTTTTAACCCCCTAAATGCCAGAGTGGCATATAGGGGTATAAGGCATTTCTGGAGGCAGAGTGCTCTATATAATGCCTTTTAACTCCCTTAATGCCACTCTGCCTCCTGGAATGCCTTATACCTCCCTATATGCCACTCTGCCCCATAATATGCATTTTAACCCCCTAAATGCCAGAATGGGATATAGGGGTATAAGGCATTTCTGGAGGCAGAGTGGCACATAGGGGGTCAAAAGGCATACCATGGGGCACAGTGGCATATAGAGGGTTAAAAGGCATATCATGGGCCACAGTGCCATATTGGTGTGGCAAGCCTGGGGGCAGATGTGCGTAACTGGGGGACAGGTTGGAAAATACAATAGAAAATATAAAAGAAATAAAAACAAAAAAAAAATATTTTTCTCAATCATAGCTTTTATTAAAAAAAATAGTTTACATGAATTAACATTTACTGGTAAAACTTTTTTCCTTTAGGGTCGTCTTATATTCAGGCTTTTTCTTTTTTTCCTAAGTTAATATTCAGATTTTGGGGGGTCGTCTTATAATCAGGGTCGTCTTATAATCGAGCAAATACGGTAATTTGAATTTTTTCACTACTTTGGAGGAAACGATATACATGTGTGTGTTGTATCCATCCATCCAAAAGAGGTATTGGTCCTTTTAGGGCAGAGTTTTATTTGTTTATTTGTATAAGATAGTCCAATCAAGTAAATTACCGTATTTGCTCGATTATAAGACGAGGTTTTTTCCAGAGCAAATGCTCTGAAAAATACCCCTCGTCTTATAATCAGGGTCGTCTTATAATCAGACCTCAAATAGGTCTGATTATGAGACTAAGATCCAGATCCCCCGCAGCGATGCAGGGGACCTGGATCCTCCTGTGTTAACCCCCCCCCCAAACTTACCGGTGCTTCTGAGTCCCCGGTGCTTAGTCCGGGCTGCGTGTGGAGCTCTACGCGATATAATCGCGTAGAGCTCTACACGATACAATCGCGTAGAGCTCTACACGATACAATCGCGTAGAGCTCTACACGCTGCCCGGAGTAAGCACTGGAGACTCAGAAGCACCGGTAAGTTGGAGGGGGAGCATAACACAGGAGGATGCAGGGGACCTGCATCCTCCTGTGTTATGCCCTCCCCCCCTCCAACTTACCGGTGCTTCTGAGTCCCCGGTGCTTAGTCCGGGCAGCGTGTAGAGCTCTACGCGATTCGCGTGGAGCTCTACATGCTGCCCGGACTAAGCACTGGGGGCTCAGATGCAGGGGACCTGGATCCTCCTGTGGTATGCGCCCCCCCAACTCAGAAGCACCGGTAAGTTTGGAGGAGGGAGGGGGATAGAGTGTTAAATGGGGGTGTGTAAGGCATTTCTGGAGGCAGAGTGCTCTGTGAAATGCCTTTTAACCCCTTTAATGCCACTCTGCCTCCTGAAATGCCTTTTACCTCCCTATATGCCACTCTCCCCCATAATATGCCTTTTAACACCCTAAATGCCAGGGTGGCATATAGGGGTATAAGGTATTTCTGGAGGCAGAGTGGCACATAGGGGGTCAAAAGGCATATCATGGGGCACAGTGGCATATAGAGGGTTAAAGGGCGTATCATGGGGCACAGTGGCATTTAGAGGGTTAAAAGGCATATCATGGGGCACAGTGGCATATATGGGGTATAAGGCATTTCTGGGGCAGAGTGGCAAGCCTGGGGGCAGATGTGCATAACTGGGGGGGCAGGTTGAAAAAAAAAAAGGAAATAAAAACAAAATATTTTTCTCAATCATAGCTTTTATTAACAAACAGTTGTTCACATAGTTTACATGAACTAACATTTACTGGTAAAACTTTTTTCCTACAGGGTCGTCTTATATTCAGGCTTTTTCTTTTTTTCATAAGTTAATATTCAGATTTTGGGGGGTCGTCTTATAATCAGGGTCGTCTTATAATCGAGCAAATACGGTATATTTGGGCTGTATATAAGTGACCAATAAATCTGTGAATACTACAATTGTTAACATAAATATTAACAATATGGTTATCCTAAGCAATAGCTGTCATGCTGTAAAAAGTAAAAAAATAAATTATTCTCATGCCTTGCCTATGTGTAGTTGCTGCTCCTGCCATCGACGCTTTAATGCAGGGGTTTGTTCAGACCCTTGTGCAAGTGAATGGAAGCACTTTCCTGCTACTGATTGGCTGTGTGAAGCAGCCAATCAGAGGCAAGACTTTTTGGACCATGGAGGAATATACTTGTTGAAAGAATCTGTTAAAGTACATTCATATGCATTCTTTAGAGGGGCTGTCAGGAGACTGTCCCTTTAAGCATCTGTGGAGCCATACATTACAAAAATGAAATAAAACAAACATTTTGTGTGACAATTTCTAGGTGTCCTGAATCGGTGTTTATTTTGAGAATGTTTTCTTCCTTCCTCAGGGAAATGCAACAGATGAGCGAAGTTATTTAGCCAAAGACCTTGGGATTATAGAATCAGAAGGTACTAAAAGTAGCCCGTTAGTACTTGAACTGGTCAAAAAATGGCATCAAAAAGACAAGATTATTAGTGGTGAAGTAAGTACAAAATATTTTGTGTTTTATAATGCGTTACTTTATGTGGTGGAGGGATTCATGCTAATATTTAAGTAGTTCCATTAATTGCACCTTCACTGTTTCCGTTACCTAAGTGAGCAGAATTACGGTCGATGCTGCTATGTTTTACACATTTCTTTTGAGCGCTTAGATTAGGTATTTATATACTACGTTCATCATGCACAACCCATGCCTGGCTTAGCTCAATGCCAGTGGTGATTGCCTGAGTGTATGACACATATTAACCCCTTAAGGACAAAGCCCGTACATGTGCAGGCTCACAATGCATTTAAAGAGGTAAAATTGAACAAGAGCAAGTGCAAAAAGGGTACGAATAGCAGGGGACGGTGGTGGACAGGAAACATCTGAGAGGGAGCAGTCGCTGACTAAAGGGAGAGTTGTGGTTTCCACTCTCACATTTCACTATTCAGTTTGTCTCACTGATCTCAATGGAGAAACATGCTAGTGTTAGCCCTTCATTATGAATTGGGAAGTGTGAGTGGGTGTAACTGCCAAACTTTATTGGAAGAGGACTTCCCATTGTATTTTTAGTACATGTATTACTTTAAAACTGCTTTTAAAATAGTGTGCAATGTTTGAAAATGTTTTACGTAAGCCATGTGTATGTTCTGTCCCCTCTTTTTATGCCTAGACAGACCTGTTATGTCTTTGTTATACTACTCACTGGTACGCAGCATAAGGTACCAGACTTAAACACCCAAAGGGTTCCATGTATGATTAATCATCTTAAAGATTTCACAATTTCTGTGCCGTTTAGGTAAATAATGCAATATATAGCCATGTATCTTTTAAAGAGCGTGTTTTTATTACGCCGATAAATACTTATAGTAAAGTAGGTGTTAAAGTAGGCCCTCTGTCGCTGACTTACAACCACGTTCTACACTTTAATATCAGGTATAAATGTTGGTAAGCACATATTCTGCTCAATTTGGTACGGATGTTGCCTAAACTATTGTTTTTTTTTAAATTATGCATAAATTCACTATGTGTGGTTGGTTTAATTTTTCTTTTGATTTCTTTCGTTAACAGGGTGATAAACTTATCTCTCTTCCTAAGGTATATGGGTCTCTTCTATGTTTTCTCCATTCATTTCCATTTTACTAAGTACCAAATTATCCTAAACCTTCTTCTTCTTCTTTTTTTTTTTTTTTTTGTTTTTTTTTTGTGTCACAAATGCGTGTATAAGGGCTTCAGTCTAATGCAAACTAATGTGAGTTTTCTTTAAATAAATAAATATCCTGCAAAAGCGTGTATCAATCTAATGGCTGGAAGGAAACACTGGTGGCCATGCTTTATAGATGATTATACCTAAGAGATAAATATAAATCAAGCACCTTTTTTAGAAGAAAACCTATATGAACAATGGAGTTTCCAGTCCGTGAGATTCCTATGTACCGTGATTGCCCTTGTACACAATTTTGTGCTGGATTTCTTATAATACAAACATAATTTTGTTTTTGTTTTCTTTCTTCATGCATGTAGCCCTGTTCAAGCGTTTATATCCAGTTTTGTCGATCCCTGTATGAATCTCATTCATGTCGTGTAATATCTGCCTCTTTACACGGTCTTTATCACTGGCTCCTTTTTTTTCTTCTTCTTCTTTAGGAGTTATCACCAAAGCAAATAGCAGAAGCTCAGAAGAAGTTTGAGTTTTACGATAAGGTTTGTTATTTATGTCGCGTGTGCACAGGTTAGATACTCCATTGCTTTTATGTTCAAGTACTGTAATGCAACGGGTGCCGTTCAGGTTCCCTGCGTGGTTGCCCAGAAATTCTTCTGCGAGAGAAACTATAACAAGATCCTGCAAGATCACGTTTAGTAAATTCTGCCTAAATAATAGGTAAATCACTGTACATTTCAGTATAGGTTTTTTTTTTGTTTTTTGTCTTTTCAGGATAGAAATGGAGAAATTAGCAAAAATGAGCTACGGACCCTTTTTATTGATCTTTTCCCCCATTTTCATAGGTAAGAAATTCTTTTTGCAAATGACACATAATTGCACTGAGGTTTTAAACTCTATTAAGGAATTACGGAATGTTTTGTTTTAAATTGAGAAAATGTCAGAAGAAAAAAAAAAAAACTAGTATCTGGAAGTAAAAGCACATATGTTTTATAGCAACTCAAAGCATTGTTGGAGTTATAATGTGATGAATGAGTAGAAGAAATAGAATCTCCTGATTAGTCGGTGCTGCATAATAAAAGCCAATGAATACACTAGAGATTCGTGTATTCCACATGATTATGTTGTTTATATAAATTGTCACATTACAACAAACAAGCAAAAATGTATGTGATTTTTGTATGAATGTCTCTCTCTTTTAGCCACATTTTATGGTTTTTAAATAGTGTGTACTAATAAGGGGAAATGCAACCTTTTTTTTTTTTTGCAGAAATATGCTGGAGAGATATGTTACTGATGAGTTCAAAGCTGCTGATAAAGACTTAAATAATGGTAGGTCTACCTAATTTAACTGTTGATTTTTTTAAAAAAAAGTTTTCTTCATACAGGATATGAAGACAATGTGTTTCTTATTATTCATAATACATTTCCGGCTTTTGGCATCTAAGTGGATGAGTTTGTGACGCACTAGAAACCCCAAGTTATATCATCAATATGATCACATTTCTAAAAAGTTACATAGTTCCAATTAGATTTATTGTCCCTTCAAGTATACTGTAACCTTTCCATATCCAGCATTTTTGCCCCCCCCATATATTCAACCTTCATTTATTTAATGGCAAATGTACAGTCCAATAGATACACATCCATTATATCTATATATATATATATATTCCAAAAGAAGTTGCTGGCACTCATGGGTCTTGTTTTTAGATAATTTCACGGAACTCCATATTCCAAGTCAACGTTTCAGTCTCTTTATATATATATATATATATGATTATTTTTTTTTTACCTAAAAATCCTTTTAGGGTCTTAATAGACATCAGGGTTCACTTGTAACCAGCTGGTACCCCTTATGATGCCATGATGACATTATTATAGTAGTATTCGGCCATTGTGTGGGTGTGAGAGGGGGAATTTGACTGTTTCCAGTGGTGCCTGTGTATAAGAGATCAGGCGTTTGGCCGTTGCGACTGTATTGAAATGTAATACTTGATCTGTTGGCACGATTGGAATACAGTGCTCAGGGCGACAGGGACAGAACACAAAAATATGGCTAATATATAGCAGTAAAAACATTTGTATTAGGTGGTCCTAGAATTTTAAAGTGATAACTGATTAACTGAGAGTGTGGGTATTCAGCAGCAGTGTTTCTAGTGGTAACTGAATAACGAAGTATGTTATAAATGGTGACTTTTCAGGTTCCTCTTTGTACAATTTCTGAAAGTTCTCGTGGAAAGTCCCTTTTCTAGAGTGGAAGGCTCCCGAAAATGAACCGTACACACCAGATGTTTCTTAAACAGCATACGCTAGGCTTTCTCCTTTACCAGTGATGCTTTCTCTGAAGATTCTTTAGAAAGAAAGCGTGTTGATATGATTACATTTACAAGTGGAGGCTTTTAAGAAAAATGTTCAGTTTTAGTTCCTTTTTTTTTATGTGGTGTGGCAAATATGAGGAAAAAAAATGTGTTTTTACTATTATCACGTGATAATTTTGATATTAACATTCTTTTGATTTAAAGGATGGACATTGGCAACTTTGCATTTTTTTTCTGTGTTAACAGACCTTTTCTTCTTTTTTAAAATATAAAGATTCAACGTGTCCTAATTAAGCATTTATTTGTCATTGCCATAGGAATTGACTTCCGCGAATTCATTGGAATGTACAAGCGCTTGTTTATTCAATGTAGAAGCGTTGTAAGTATGTCTCGGAAACGTGGTTCTTCAGGTTTTCATGTTTTCTGCTGGGTAATAATCTGCAAAGGATTATGCAGGGTTAAATAAATATAGATTATGTGAATTAAACAAATAGCATTAAGAATGCACATAGGTTGAGACACCGTCTGAAAAAGAAACATAAAGCAGAAAGAAAGCTTTAATAGCGTAGGCTAAACGTTGATCGCATTACTTATGATGTTTGCACACGTTTTGTTGTAAACCTTTTTTTTTTTTTTTCTTTTCTCTCTCACTTTAAACCTCTTGACAGTCAGCTCTGAATTGTGTGCGATATGTGAGCTACCTGGATGTTGATTTAGAGTTAAGTTGACATCTTTGGTGGTAGATGCCGGTCTGTGTTTCATGCAGCACTGACCAACAAACATCGCCGCTCTATGGAAGTTTCGTATTAGCAAACCTCATGAGTGAGCGCAGAGGGACAGACCTCTCTCTTGTTTGCAGATCAAACCAACGATCCGGGTGTGTGTGTGTGTGTGTGTATGTATGTGTGTACCGTGTTTCCCCGAAAGTAAGACAGTGTCTTACTTTCTTTTTATCCCTAAAAGCCCCACTATGTCTTACTTTCGGGGTATGTCTTATATTGGGAAAAAATTGTCGAATTTATATATACACCAATCCACACACACATATACACCAATCCACACACACATATACACCAATCCACACACACATACACCAATCCACACACACATACACCAATCCACTCTCACTTAATGCTTTCCTACCTTTCCTTTCTTCTTTCAGCTTCTTTTCCTCCTCTTCGCTCCTCTTCTTCAGTTCTTGTCTCCTTCCGGGTCAGAGGGCACGGACAGCGGTGGGCGCGGCTTCAGTGTTGTGCGCCGGGATCTGACAAGAAACCCCGGCGCACAACAGCTGTTGCCGCGCAGATCACAAGGGAGCGGTATCGGAGGTCATTAACAGACCTCCGGCTCCCTTGAGTGATTTTAAGCCGGGTTGAACCCGGCTTAAAATCACTCAAGGGAGCCGGAGGTCTGTTAAAGACCTCCGATACCGCTCCCTTGCGAGCCTGCTCCTCCAGCGGCGGACATTACTGTCCGTCTCTGGAGGGGTGCCGGGTGCCGCAGGTTGGCACCCCCTGGAGTGTGGCGCCCTGTGCGGTCGCACACCCCAAAGGTCGGCCCTGCTCTAAGGGGCCGGCCTTAGGGGTCTGCGGCCGCACAGGGTTTAAATAAAAACATCGGGGGTTTTTTTTCAACTTTATTTAACATCCTCCATGTTAAATAAAGTTAAAAAAACTTTATTTAACATCCCCCGTGTTTCCCCGAAAGTAAGACATATGTCTTACTTTCGGGGTACGGCTTATATTAGCTGACCCCTCTGAAACTCCCGATACGTCTTACAATCGGGGGTGTCTTACTATCGGGGAAACACGGTATGTGTATATATATATATATATATATATATATATATATATATATATATATATATATATATATATATATAAACCAGCCCGGGACACTACATACTACCAGGCGTAGTACTTTAGCTCCATTTAGGGACAGGTCTTACAAAGTTTGCATTAATTTGTTTTTCTTATGAATTGTATGTTTTTACTTTAGTGTTTTCTTTGTAAGTGGTAACTCTAATGCTGTTTTTCTTTTGTACTACTTGCAGGTAGCACACGATGTACCCGACATCATACACTCCCCACGGAGAATGCTCGATGGAAAGAGCAGTGCTCAGGGCACACTGAGCAAGGTAATCAAGGCTTTTCTATCCTACTTGGACAATGCAGTGAGCAGCTGCATAACTTGTTACATTATACGTGTGTCTGTGTAAAGCAATATGATTTTTAGAATTAATAACCCATTCTCCTCTCACGACGACATCCATTTCTGTTGTATCCTGGGCAGACGGACAGCACGAGTGAAAAAAATAGCTCTAGAGATTCAAAGAAAAAACACGAGAACCCAACTCAAGTGAATGATGTAAAACAAGACTTCAAACTTGGCAAACTTTCCCTTGAGTCTTTGGAACGAAAAACTCCAGAACTGGATGAAGATGATGGCGAAGGGGATTCTTTCTTTGATGATCCTATACCGAAACCAGAGAAAACGTATGGTTGGTGAGTATGCATAGTGGAATACATATTATCTAGGATGTTTCTTTACTTACTCATTAGGCAAGCCTGGCTAGACTTGGCGGGCAGACACAGCTCAGGTCACACCATCGATTCACCCACCTCTACGGATAAGGTAGTGGTTATATCACAGTGAGTCCTAAAAGGAACGAGTGACCCAACTCGGCTCATAATGCACAATTTGAAAATTTTAACACAAATACGTGGTAAAAACATGTCTGCATAATTTAACATAAAAAACAACTTGCATCTTCACTTAGCCAGCCACTTCCTTCTATCTTCTCATCGCTGCTTGAATGCCCTTCTATTTATAAGAGAGATCGTTTTCACTTTGGCATTAGACCAGTCTTATGATTTTATTGGACACTGGCAGCGGAATTTTCCATCATTCTGAGCCACTAGGTGGAAGCCCAGTACACGTTATGTTTTTTGGCTTGCAACCAGGGAACAGTTTATTGCCACTGCCAGCCCCACTGTAGAAGAATGCCTATTGAAATACACTTGAAATATGCATTCTTCCAATACAAAACCAAAATTAATAAAATTAACGCACTTGACTTACACAGAAGTTGCAATTGCAAAAATTTAAAAGGACCACTTAGCTATCATACGCATTAATGTGCATATGATGGTTGGAGTGTCCTTTCCCTTAAGGACAATGGGTTGTCCTTAAACCCATTAAAAACAATGCATCGCGAGCCTGTACGTGTACAGGCTTTGTCATGAAGGGGTTAAGGTGTGCGTTAAACGTAAATTCAGACATGCAATGCTCAGTGAGTCAATGGAAACACTTTCCTGACACTGGCTGCATACCTGAATGGTAAGAGCTTTTTAAAATTATAATTTTTTTTTTATTTTGGAAGAGTGCATATTTAACTCACAAAATACTTTAATATGCATTCTTCTATAGTGAAGTTGTCATGGATGTTAAACTGTCCCTTTTCGGAATCCCAAAATTCTTTTATGATATACATAACTACAAAGTATGTAATTGTTAACTGTACGTATTTGATGGTGGCGTCCATTGTTATTGTTGATGTAATATCAAAAATGAATTCACTGGTTCTCAATTGCAAACAGGGCAGGATTTAATAATTACGTTTCCAACAAGGAGATTAAAAAAGAGAGACTGCACTTATGGCTGTATGTAATGCAATCGTCAAAAAGAAATAATACAAAATTAGATTAAAAGAGATTGGAATAAACATTTTTTTACATTATAGCATTATTCTGTAATACTAGAATGACCTAAAATAATCCTTACATTTCTCTTTTTTGAAATGCTGCGGAACAACCAGCCATTCCCCGGCTGGTGATTATAACTCAGGTGACCCTGTATCTGAAACTCAAGGGCGTCCATCCCAAAAATTGTAAGCTGCTTTGCTCGTAGCAATGTGTAGAGATCTTAAGCATAATTGCACTTTGGTACTGGGAACCATTCCTGTATAATCGCATGGCTGTGGCTCTCCTTATTTACTACTAAATGGTTATTCTGGATAGAAAAAACTAATGTCTACAATTTTATGTTTTCATCATTATTCTTGGTTAGTATGTGGCAGAGGGCGCGAGGTTAGTGGAAGGGGTAGTTGTGATAGGGCGAAGAAGGGAATTGAAAGTGCTGAAGAGGCGTTTGGGGTTATGAGACGGGGAAGATTATAGGGAACCATATACAAGTAAATGTAGCGGACACACCACAGACATTTCAATGCTGTGGAATGGGGAAAAACAATATTTTTTTTTAGTCTATATATAACTTCTCTAATTTGTGCAAAATAGGCATTTTAACTTAAATATTTAAGCCCTTTGACAAAATAAATGAGCGCTAACCTTTTTTTTTTTTTTTTTTTTAATTATTCCTTTTACCGTTCTGCGTGAGCAGTGTATATGCATCATCTTTCTCTTTGTTCCGTACTGCTTCTACAGTTACACCACGGAGGGGTCGCTGTTTGCTTTTAACGCTAATAAAACCTCCTTCTCTGCTTTATAGATAAAAATGTATTGAAGCAAAATATAGGAAACAAGTTCATTGAAAATGCTTTTAGTCTAATTATCTGTGCTTTCTTAAAATACACGATTAGGTAATTTGGCAGAAGACGTGTTCGAAGCAAAACCGAAGCCTTTGAAAAGATGAAACACAGCTTGCATTTTGTTAGGTCCCCTGCTGTATAATAAACGAGCTGTTGCTGCCTCTAGAAATCTTATCACTTCTGTCTCTGAGCTGCTTCCCAAGGACAGCTTGCGTTTTGTCAGAGTTTCTCGGATGCCCTGCTGTATAAAATGTTAACAAGCCGTTTGCTGCTTCTAGATCCATTATCGCTGTGAGCTGCATCCAAACTCGTATATTTTGCGCTAACACTCACGCTTTCCCCAGGAAAACGCAACCAAGCAAATTCGACGAAACTCCTTCTGCTCGCTCGAATTCACCGTCGGCCAAGACGGAGCCAAGTTCCCTCTCTGACGCACCTGACCTAAAACAGTCTGACCGTAAGTTAGAATCTGTCTTTCGGTTGATATACTGTATACGGAATGTTGCTCTACACATATTTATTAATACATGTCTAAAAGAGCACTCTTAATTTTGACCTCTACAGGAGAGAACCGCCTTGCCTCTTTGAAGGACTTTAACACAGCAACCAGCAAAATAGCCACTCTGGAGCTAGGCAAGTCATTTATCAATAATACGCTTCTTATAAGTAATCTCCAAATGTATTAGATGGTTTGATTTTTGTCAATTAAAAGGTTCAACTTGTTTGTCTAATTTGCAATTTCTTCTATAAAAAGAAAAAATCTTTAGTGCATTCATTCAGGTTTTTTTTCTTCTACAAAATGTCTCTATATAGAGATATTTTAGAAGTTTTTTTTCTCCTCTATACAAAGAAAATATCTTTAAGAAATCTATATCTGGACAACGTTTTGGGCAGGATCACACTTAAATTAACTAATTCAATATCCATGACGTTTTAAGTTTCAAGATACAAAGGGGGTTTAGGGGAAAAAGCCACCGCTTGAAAAGGGGTCTTATTACCCTGGCATCCTGCTGACAGAGCTATCTCATTGGTCGCTATGGGGATAAAAAACTTTGTTCCTAAATCATTTTTAATGCTTTAACCCCCAATATTGCATCACCAGGTGACTGGGTAACAATCATCCCAGTACACCATTTGACTTCTGTAAAATGTTGCCGATTTCATTTTTCTCACACACGCTAAATATTTTTATTTACATATTAGCACCAATGATTATTGGTAAACTAAACTGTAGTAGTTTCCTCTTCTTGTTTACCAGTTATTTAGTGGGAGAAATACAGTGTTACAAGTAGGTGCATGTAATACATAGGTAAGGTAGACAAGGGCTAAGAGGCTTTAAATTAAAGTGTGGTTTTTCATATTGTGTGTGTGTTTTCTCTTGATTTACTAATAAAATGAATAAAACTTTTCCAAAATAGGTCCTGTAGTAGAATTTGTTTGCTAATATAGATCTGGCAATAGTAGTTGATTTGGTCTGATTTACTGTAAAATCTCAGGTATAACATGCACAATGTACCTTTCTTCAGAGTCCTGAAAAGAGGGACTTCTTATACCAAAGTACAATTTAGTTTATGCTGCATGAGCAAATGAGAGCAAATGTGCGCAGCATTAACCCCTTCAATGCGCGATCACATTGAAAATGTAAAAAAAAAACATTTCCATGCAAGCATTATATAGAACAGGTTTTTTTGATCAGGTTATTTTGATTTAACAATGTATATAATTTTTTAACATTTTATTTTAGGAGCTGGTAAAGAAGATGACTATTTTGACGATTTCAATAGGTACAATTTCATATTTCTAATAGAAGCTATACTTATTAATGTACATTCTCCTTATCCCATAAATGTAAGAATATCATAACAAATAGAAATTCAAAAGCTAAAAAAAAAATCCTTTGCTGAAAATGATTAAAACATATGAATGCCAACTAGATGCTTAAAAGTGCAATAATATAAATTAAGCGTTTCCAAACCAAACATTCATGTTTTTGCATTTATTACACGCTTTTCTTTTTTCTTTCTCATCCTCTCTCCTAATTATCCTACCAGCTGTAAAAGGTTTGAGGAGCATTAGGAACAGGTTGGCAGCTAAACTATTAAATAACCTGGTTCTACAATAGTTAGAATATATATATAACAGTTATTTTATCTCTAAAATCAGTTAACTAGTGATGGCGTCTTAACAAAAATATAATCTTCTTCATAAGAATTTTTTTGTCTCTGCTTCGGTGGTGAAATGTTTCAAAAGATGTTTTGTCTTCTATTTACTGATACATGGGGGGGATTTATCTAACTGTATATTTCATTCACCGCCAAAGGTTAAGATGTCACAATCCTTTTTTTGTTTCTTTAATTTTCTTTTAAGCACTAGTCACCGGTCGGACAAAAGCGAAGTGAGTATTGGTGAGGAAATTGAAGAAGAGGATCTATCTGTAGATGATCTAATGGGCAGTGACAAGGTGGGTTGCGTTAATGAACAAGCATATTGCTGTCTGATCGTACAAGGGGCATCCGACTTTGGCAGTGACATTTTGCAATATAAAGATTAACCCTTGAAGGGTGTGACTTCTGTAAGCGTAAACATTTTTAGTCTTTCTGTACGGTTTGTGAAGCCACTTATTGTGGGTATTTATTATAATTACACTGATTTTCACTGCAAGAAGTAAAAAAAAAAAAAAAAAAAAAGGCATTGTTCTCCACCCTATTTCACATATTTACAGTGCTGACCCCGCGGTTCTGCATTCTGTAATAATCTGTTACATTCATTCATTTTCAACAATATTCTGTTTTCTAACTAATAAAAATCTGTGGAGGAACGAACATTAATAGCATTGCCAGTAAGAACTGACTAAATGTCATGCAGGGAAGGTCACCTAAAATATCACAATGGGGACCTACAGGTACATATATTTATTGATTTAAAATGAATTAAACATATGCTAAGCTGTATCATTTAAAGAAATAGTTTTTTTTTTATTAAACACAGCTTTGTTTTAGTTTACAAGATATATTATTTTAACTATACTGTTAATGGCCCCCACCTTCTATGGCCTTGGGGTTCTTGGCGTTTATCTAACTGTGCCTTGTTTAAATTGCAGCTCGAAGACCTTACAGTGGATCACACTATATCCCAAACCAGTGATGTTGCAGATTACTTGGAAGAGGTTTCATAGACTTTGCAAGAACATTTTTTTTTCCCTTCAATATATAACAAAACCTACATGAAAAAGCGACTATTTTCATTACTAGCTTTTTGGATGTTACAAATTAGCTGCCTTTCTTCCTTTCAGGAATCCAGACCGTTTTTGTTTTGTTTTTGGGAGGGGGGCTGCATGTGGTTTGATCAAAGATCTGTGTTAATATTCAAATATTCTAATATTAAAGAAAAAAAAAAAACCCACATACTTGTCATTAAGGTTACTCACGTTAGTTTGCTAGAGTCAGAGTTTTAGTAACCAAGTTAGGCAAGCACCATAATGTGAATTGTGATAGACTTGAATCGGATGTCCTCAGTTTAATTAGGAAATAATTTTATGTGGTTTTATTATTATTTATTGTTTTATATAGCGCCATTAAATTCCGTAGCGCTGTACAATGGGTAGACAGGACATAACAAGTAGTATGTAACATAACATTCCCTCTCATTTTATAACTGAACCCACTATCACCATGTGCGTCAACCTAATGTATTTCACACATAGGTGCTGAAGTGTTAATTTCACTTTGAAACGTCGTACAATATAGAAAATACGAAAAGACGTTTTGGAGAAACAAAATACAACTTTGTTTGCCCCTGTTGATTAATGGGAAGATTAAAAAAAACACAGATGGTGGGATCTGTGTGATGAACCTTCGTAACTTCTGATTTAAATAAAAGTAGGGTTACGTTGGTTTGGTAAAATAAAGAATTTGTCACTTATTCAACATTTTCACCTCTGTATATATTCGATTTTTTTTTTTTTTTTTTTTTTTTTTTAGATGTTGATTCTCTGTTGGTATGGGGGATTAGGGAAGATTATAATCCTATCAAAAATAGTTCTGGTTGTCTGTGAGCTGTCCTTATAAAGGACAATGGGTTATCTACGCAAGTAAAAATTCTAAATCAAATTACTGCGTACGTATGTTTCCATGGTGATTGCTCCTTATTAGCAGAATTGCCGTTTCAACATAGTAGTGGATTTAGCGTTCTGTGTCCTGGTCATACCAGTATATAAAAGGTTTTTCAGATGTGGATAGCCGAGATACATTTGTTTAGTCTTCGAGAATACTTCATTTTGTCGTGGGCTAATGGACTAGGTTTGCAGCCCCTCAAAAATAATAGCCCTGCTAAAAACTTTTCTTATTTGCATCGATGCAATGAAGTGTGAATTCGATACCATCTTGCACAATCCCACCACAACATATGTTCTATAAACCTCACAAGCTGTAACACTTTAAGGAGCAGGGTTTAGCAGCATCTGCTCTACTTAATTAGACATAGCATCTCAATTAAACACCATTTTATTATTATTATTTTTTTTCACACCTATATTTTTAGTAAAGAAATCATCGGTTGCCAGATTTTGAAAGTGTTTGAAAATATCCTTTTTAACTCAGTTAAAAGTTGTAGGCAGTTAGTATAGCAATTGGACTTGGCCCAGTGCCCGGAATACTGCAACAACATGGCGTTATAAAATATTTCTAGATCGTTGGCAGTGTTCCTAGAACGCTACTAAGCCAACTACTGTCAGAAAGCACAATGACCAAATAACTGTAAAATATGGGACGCGTAGAAATCTGACATAGGTTACAGCACCAAATGGATAAACGCACGTGCCTCGGTCGCTGCATACCAAAGTTATTTCACGGATTTCAAATATTTTTGAAGAAAGTGTAAAAAATACCTGGAAGGAAGAGTGAGTAAACAAACGAACACACCATTGGCGATGGGCTTACTAGACAGCTGGTGCCATTAAACGTTGGTGCTCCAAGTATAAAATAAGAATGGTGTGTTTATAACGTTCTAACTATAGCTGTATTTTCAGGTTTCCTTTTACCATCTATTTTTAAGTGAACATGTATAAAATGAAGGGATTTTCAAAAACATTTCATTTATGTGGTCATCAAAGAATGTACTTCAACTGTATGTTAAGATTGCAGCATTCTCCGTTAAAAGATTAATTGAAATTAACTAATGTAATTACAAGTTATCCCGTTTTAATTTGGGGTGTAAATTTTATAATAGATTTCTACATTTTAGTAATTTTTCTGGTTCTGTCTTCAGGTTTGGGTTTTTAGCTCGGGGTTAATTTTTTACAAAATGTTAGTTTCTCTTATACAGCAAGAGTCTTCTCCAGCCCTATTGTCATGGCGAATGCATATGGGGGGGGGGGTCTATTATAGTAAAACATTGTACTGGTTTGTAGCATAAGATAATAAAATGAACATTGATGACAGTTTCACATTACATACACAGTCACACGTTTAATGATTTGATCCAAATTGAGGCATTTGAAAAACTTTTATGCAAATTTGGTATTAACTGAACATATTGAAGTCCATTTTGTGTGGATCCCAATGTATTTTCACTGCATGCTCAACAAAATAAAAGATTTTTATAAGATGTTGTCAACACTTATTTTCTCACCATAAAAGCCCGTAACTGGAGTTGTTCCCCTCCCCCCCACAAATGTTTGCAAGAAAAAGTGAACTATAGACAGATTGCTTTTCTTGATCATATCTATTTTTTTTTTGATTACCATTTATATGATGAAATTAAGGCCCCCCAGCCTCCGTGTGCCCTGAAGTGCTTCTATATGAAACACCACGCCAAACTTGCTTTTTGAACCTGCATGGCTTTCATTGAAATAGGGATCAGTGAAGAAAATTGCATTCGTTTTTTAACCCCTTAATGACAAAGCCCGTACATGTACGGGCTTAAAATGCATTGTTTTGAATGGGTTTAGGGACCACCCATTGTCCTTAAGGGGTTAATTGATCCTCCCAAAATGGTCAAGACTGGCCCTTGTCAAGGTTGGCTTTAAAGTGATTTTATACACAAAACAAAATACCATAAACAGATGTGAATTAATTTACTCAGCTAAAATTAGCTACAATCACCAATGGAAAAACCAAAACTCCACCTAACAGAGTTAATTAAGGCTCTTCAAAATACCTTAGAATACCGAGACGAGAGTCAAGTTCTTTCAGAAACGACTAGCGTTACCACCAGCCTCGGCAGGTTCGGTGGAGTTTATCTAAATAAAGCAGGTCTTGCATACTTTACTGTGCAATTTGCAAGCTTCTAGCTCAAAGCGCACAGCTTCCAGAATAGAAATCTACTTGATTTGGCGTCTATGCTCAGTTTTGCAAAGCCTAAAGACAGGAGCTGCAGCTTCTTTATTATATATATATATATATATATATATATATATACCGTATTTGCTCGATTATAAGACGAGGTTTTTTTCAGAGCAAATGCTCTGAAAAATACCCCTCGTCTTATAATCGGGGTCGTCTTCTAATCAGACCTCAAATAGAGGTCTGATTAGGAGACTAAGATCCAGATCCCCCGCACCGCTGCAGGGGACCTGGATCCTCCTGTCGTCGACCCCCCCTCCCCACACACTTACCGGTGCTTCCGGAGGTGAAGTTGGCAGCGGGGGTTTGTATGCGTCCGTCGCAAATACCTTCCCCGACTGTCAGAGAACAGAGTTCCAGAGTTCCTGATCTCTGACAGCCGGGGAAGGTATTTGCGACGGACGCATACAAACCCCCGCTGCCAACTCCACCTCCTTCCGGCTGCCGCGGAATGAGACGTCAACCCGCTGCCCCGGCAATACAGCAGGAAATTGGAAGCACCGGTAAGTAAGTGTGTGTGTGTGTGTGTGTGTAATGCCTTACACCCCTATATGCCACTCTGGCACTTAGGGGGTTAAAAGGCATATTATGGGGCAGAGTGGCATATAGGGAGGTATAAGGCATTTCAGGAGGCAGAGTGGCGTTAAGGGGGCATTTAATAGTGCACTCTGCCTCCTGAAATGCCTTATACCTCCCTATATGCCACTCTGCCCCATAATATGCCTTTTAACCCCCTAAATGCCAGAGTGGCATATAGGGGTATAAGGCATTTCTGGAGGCAGAGTGCTCTATATAATGCCTTTTAACTCCCTTAATGCCACTCTGCCTCCTGGAATGCCTTATACCTCCCTATATGCCACTCTGCCCCATAATATGCATTTTAACCCCCTAAATGCCAGAATGGGATATAGGGGTATAAGGCATTTCTGGAGGCAGAGTGGCACATAGGGGGTCAAAAGGCATACCATGGGGCACAGTGGCATATAGAGGGTTAAAAGGCATATCATGGGCCACAGTGCCATATTGGTGTGGCAAGCCTGGGGGCAGATGTGCGTAACTGGGGGACAGGTTGGAAAATACAAGAAATAAAAACAAAAAAAAAATATTTTTCTCAATCATAGCTTTTATTAAAAAAAATAGTTTACATGAATTAACATTTACTGGTAAAACTTTTTTCCTTTAGGGTCGTCTTATATTCAGGCTTTTTCTTTTTTTCCTAAGTTAATATTCAGATTTTGGGGGGTCGTCTTATAATCAGGGTCGTCTTATAATCGAGCAAATACGGTATATATATATATATGTGTGTTGTAGTTGTAGGGATCATTATTGTTCTCAAACATACAAGAACTTTGAGACCGTTCCAAAAATAGTGACAGTAAAAACCTAACTTCGTACAGCGGTGCAATATTGTCGGTGGCCCATGTAGAGCAAACTAATGGCTCCCAACGGTTTGAAGCATTTTATCTAAAAATAGAGAAATATTGTTTGCTGGCAACTAAGAAAATCAGAGTGGTCCCTAAATACTAAACTCGTTTTCGAATGGCTCTAGATTCCTCTTTACCTGAAGTGTCGATTCGTCTTCAGTCTGTCATACCTTTTTAAACTGCATAGATTGTTGGTGCTATATAAGTAAGAATCTCTCCATTCTTGCTGTTAGGTGAAGGTAGAATAGAGACATCTCCCTAACAAAGATCGATAAATGTGCCAGCACAGATGCAAACAAAATAATGGATAGAGAAGAATAAAAAGTATTTTTAAGAACGGCAATGTCCTGCTTTAATTAACATGAAGCCCCAGGTAAAACCATAGTGCATTGGGTCGGTCTAGCAGTAAATTTACAATTTGGTACAGGTGTTAAAATTTTTGTATTCAACGTACACATTTCTTATTACACTGCTCAATCATTTTGTGTCCCACCTGTACACTAGCATAACATTGGTTGATATAGTCACTGGTATAAAGAGAAGAATATTTATATTATAAGTTCATCATATAAACATTTTTAAACTCTGTCCACTTGACTGCATTAATGTATATCATATGATGCAAATTTGCTACACAAATATATCAATTGTAAAATATTTAATCACTGTATAAAAATACTTATTACTCATGTTGGTTTTGCAACATTCTAGAAAACAGAACTATACGAAAATAAATAGCTTCACTAAACAATGGGCATTATTTCGTGTTTAACATGTACATTGTCTCATGGCAGGCAATTGTGATACAGCCTTTCACCTATTGTCATTATAGTATATTTTATACCTTCAGTACGCATGATTTCATGAAAAAAGGAAAAGAAAATCAGCAGTCTTAGTTGCATTGGTTTTACACCCTAGCTTAAAACACCCCTTATAAAAAATGTTTTTAAAAAATGCAGTTTAAAAAAAAAAAAAAAGTATCATATTTGCTCGATTATAAGACGAACCCCCAAAATCTGATTCATTTAGGAAAAAAAGAAAAAGCCTGAATATAAGACGACCCTATAGGAAAAAAGTTTTACCAGTAAATGTTAATTCATGTAAACTATGTAAACAATTTTTTTTTTATAAAAGCTATGATTGAGAAAAAATGTGTTTTTATTTCCGAAACCTGCCCCCCTAGTTATGCACATCTGCCCCCAGGCTTGCCACTCTGCCCCAAAAATGCCTTATACCCCCAATATGCCACTGTGCCCCATGATATGCCTTTTGACCCATGCACCACTCTGCCTCCAGAAATGCCTTATACCCCTATATGCCACTCTGGCATATTATGGGGCAGAGTGGCATATAGGGAGTGGCATTAAGGGGGTTAAAAGGCATTTCATAGAGCACTCTGCCTACAGAAATGCCTTATGCCCCCCATTAAACACTCCCCTCTCCCCAAACTTACCATAGCCGGGGCAACGTGTAGACGTCTACGCAATTTGCGTAGCCAACTTCCGCTGCAGTCGGAAGGAGTGCGGTTAGCAGTGGGGGTTGTTGGCCTCCATCGCGCAGACCTTCCCCGGCTGTCAGCGAGAATTCCCCGCACCGGGAACTCTCCTCACTGACAGGAGGATTCAGGTCCCCTGCAGCGCTGCGGGGGATCTGGATCTTAGTCTCATAGTCAGACTTATTTGAGGTCTGATTATAACAGAGCATTTGCTCTGGAAAAAAAACTCGTCTTATAATCAAGCAAATACGGTATTTTAGTGGAAAGTACTTTTTTCGAGAATATTCCGGCTTTTGTCACAGTTTTTATTTATGCATCTGGTTGTAATAGACTGGATTAAAAAGTCAGGTATCAGACAGCGGAGGTCCAAAAATCTACAGCCCAATTTGAGGTTTGCATCCTCCAATGGATCCTTTTCTTTTCTTGAAATGACTTCCAGCTTGGTCAGTCAGATGGTTTACGGTCCTTGTACTGATAACACAGCAGCTTTTAGCTATGCACGGTAGCCCAACAACTGTACCAAGACCATCACTAAGTCTACATACCATACGGCACGTGATAAAATTGTTCCTGTGGAGGTGGGTCGCCACGTGCTAAACGTTACTTTATGACCTTGGATTGCTTAATCATCTTTATATCTTTGCCGCTTAAAATCAATGCACCATTTTTAAACTTCCCGACATGGCCAGTTGGAACGATTCCTCCTGGCTGTCTGTGTTTTTTAGACTTCCTAGATGAGGGAAACAAAATACACAATATGATCATTAACGGCAAGAACCAACTTTGTGTCAGTCAGTTTGATATATATTGCTATATATTTTTTAAAATATATATTTCAAAATAGGAAATATGCACTACACAATCAGTGCAGAGCATCTCTTCGTAAACATAAGTTAAATAAATTATTCACTTGTACAGAGATTTATTTGGACATGCGAAACAAGAAAAAAACCCCCAAACTTAGTAATGCTGCTTTGGGTTTGTCTAACTAATTAGTGTTTAGCAAGATCCCCGAAGTACAGCTATGTCCCGCATGCATTGGTTTGGCATGTTTTGGAGAAGCTGTGAGCCAAAATTGGTACATTTATAAAAATAAAAAAAAATAAAAAACTTTTTTTTTTTTTTTTACTGTTTTTAGAAACTAAAATCTTTTGCTTCTCTTTTCTCATAATGCAGAAATCTCAGTGCCTGTCATCAGAAGGCAGATCTATATGGATCTGTAACATTAGATCACTGACCTCGGGGCCATAACATTTTGGCTCCAGCTAGTACGGGGGAGCCCAGGCTTTCAATTGTGATGTACTATTACCCCATCATCATGAAGGGGTCAGGAAGGCTGAGAGCAAATGCAGGAGAACACATCATTTACAATGCACAGTAAAATTACTCACCTCTCTCCTTGGCCTTGTCTGTGTCTTTTCTTAGACTCCAATCCCTTTTCCTAGTTAAACAAAAAAAAACAAAAAAACCTTGAAAACGTACTAAATGGACAACAAAGATAAATCGAATCATGAGAAATCATCCCCGAATAAACATGTTGAAGGCAATTAGTCGTATGACAGCTTGCATGGTCTATAAAGTATGTGAGCAGCTGGATATTGCCACATGTTCTGGAGCAGACAAACAATTCTGCAGTTCCTCATTTGCATATTAACTTGGATATTTAACCCGGCAAATGAAGCAAACACTATAGAAAGAATATACTGCAGTTCTGGGACAAACTTGTGGAGCAATCCCCATGGAAAGTAAGTCCATGCCTACCGTCCAGAATTTGCACTTGACCTAGAATCACTGGCCCTATGTCTCTTTCATAGGATAAGCCTCACAGCATGCTGGCCCTACTCAGCTTGCGCTTTAAATAAACTATAACATGTATGGTCATACTGTGAAAACATTAGTCTGGGGTTGTATGGTATATTTCCTATAGTCCTATATTATTCAGAAATGCATTGTGGCAGAACCACGTGAAAAGTAGAAGCCTTTACTGTTTACTTAACCTTCTTAAAAAAAGATGTAATCAATAAAATAAGAAAATAAAAGACTACAAGCTTGTCTTGTACTCAAGTTTTAAAGATGCTGTTTCACTTACAGAAAACATTGACTCATCTAGCATGTTAAATAAACCTTAGGAGATCTGTCACTTATTTCTGTGCGCTGTTTTTATGATTTAATCCCCCAGAAGAAAAAAATAAAATAAAGAGCCCTTTCAGTCTCTACACACCAACCAATGAGTGCTTGCTTTTGTACCACATGACAATTAAGCATTCCCTGAAAAAACACAAATGTTTTCGGTGAAGGGATTTGGCATTCAGCAATACGGTGTAAAATTGTTAAATTGAATGAGTCTATATAGCAACACTTGATAAGATGAATTATACAAACCTTCATGCTCTCTTCTTGCTTTGCTGCTCTTTTCTCTTTGATCTTCTCTTGGTACACTTTGTAATTTAAATATTCCCTTTTTGGTGGCTGGAGATAAGAACACATAAATACAACACTTGTTAATACACTAATAGTGCCTTCGTTACATAAAAATCCCTAAATTAAACCTTAATTATTAGAACATAACGCCCTGCTCCCGATGCCCCTCTGTATAAGACGATATCTTGTATATTCATACAACGGCTGTCTGTTTTTCGCAAATACAGTAGTATTAAAAGTAAATAAAGGTAATGACTGCTTGTGAATTCTTGTTCAGTTTGATTTTGTGCAGAATAGTTCCCATCAAAAATCAACATTATTATTAGTATTAGTATGTGCCCCCCTTCAAAAAAGGAGAAAATGAAAGCAGGTTAACAAATAAGTAATTCCTAAACATTTTCAAAGAATTAAAAACACACACATATATATATATATATATATATATATATATATATATATATAATATATATTTCTATAAATTAAAGTGGAGTAGGCTACTCTGTATTAAACTAAAAAGTAGCTGATTTAATTTATGAATATAATAAAAGTATAAACAATTAATCACTTTAAGTCATTAAATGGACTGCAAGTAACAGTCGGAAAAATCACATATATTTACCCTTACCTTAGCTCCCAACATAATTGCTCTTTCTTTTTCAAACGTTCTTTGCTTTTCCTTCTTGTATCCAGTGATCCCAAACTTGTGAACTTCCAAACGCGCCTGTGGAGACAAAGTACAAAAGCATACATTTATACATATAAATCTTGATTTAATTAGAAAAAAAACGTGTGTAACCCGGAAGAAGAAGAAGCTTGAAGTTCTCTGGTAGTCAGGCATTACAGGTGCTCTTTCTCATGCACAAAAGCACAATTTAACATTAAAGCCAATATTATTATGTATTATGTATTTTTATATCTATATCTACAGTAGTTTACTTCTCAAGGATATCACAGAACAATGTTTTGTGATGTGCGCTGAGCACAAAGGCAGTGCCCCACACGCTGAAAAATCTCCTCATAAAAACGTGTGATGGCACTTGTTCCTCAGCGGCATCGCCAAATGAGATCTAATTATTCTCCATTGGAACAATTTTTAGCATATTTGCATATTTTTATCAATGTAAAAGAGACTGACTGTAACGACATGTAACTGCAGTAACTTTTTACCACTTTCACTTGTGTACCCGTCGTAAAATCCTAAGGAATCGTACACTCAATTTACCCCTTTTTCAGGGGTCCTGAAAAGGTGGATCATTATTATACCAGAACAAAAAAAAAAGTAAACCATGGTTGTAACGCCTCACTCCTCACACACTGCCTGCGTGTTAGTGCCAGGAAATGACATCATATCCCAGCGCTCCCACCGGCAGCCGTGCTCCCCCCCGGTCAGTCTCCATTAGCGGTTAGCCTGGCCGCTGGCAAAGCCATCTTCATCTGTGTTCCCTCAGTCCCAGCAGAACAAATGCTTGGCGGGCCGCTGGACCACAAAGGACGAGTCTCCTGCTAAATCTACAATGGTAGGTAAGCTGGTAGGGGGTCCTAAATTTAAATGTGCGTGTATAAGCGTGAGTATATGGAAACGTGTGTATGTTTGAGATTGTAGCGATAACCAGTGAAGCTGGCATGAGTGCATATTATACTCAAATGTTACCTAAGTGTATTTATTTACCACAGGTGTATTATACCCACGATTTTATGATAAATATTTCTGAACTAGCTGATGTGCCCATCATGACGGCAGGTATCCTATTCATCTTCATAGCAGGGGCCACTGGGATCGCCCAAGCCGTGCATTAGTATTAATCAGCGTTAATTTCTGCTTGGGTACATCAAGCTAATATTAAAAAAAATACCCTATTCCTGTTTATTAAAAGGACGAGCTTGCCATTCTTCCAGCACACTGTACCCAATATTTTTAGGCTTTAAATATATGTTATTGATCACTGTTTAATTCAGTGCCATTAAGATTTTATGAAGTGGGTACCCAATACATCTGTCAAGGTCGCGTTTAACTATTTTATATGTGGGGTCTTATTGCTATAATAATTTAAGCTCTGTAAATAAATGAAATAAAAAATACATTAAAAAAATGTCATCATGTACCAAATCTAGGTTATTATTTCATGGGGACATCTTGTGACTGATGGAGGATATTACATGCTGAAGTGAGCGGGGAAGCTGTGCATCCGCTGAAAATCGTCCCACATTTAATTGTTTGAATCAACTATGTAATGTCACTGCCCTGGATAGGTCCCAAAAGAGGCATGCCGCTACATTTTATAACCCGCATTGTACATCACTATACCCGAGTCTCCAGTCCTGCTTCTGGGTCAGGATCCCTGGCCTATATTACATCTAGTTTCCTCTGCTCCTCCTCCAGGTCCCACCTAGGCTGCCTATGGATGCCCCATCAATATGTGCAACCCCCCCCCTAATTATGCACAGCCTTCTCTTTGACTCCACAAAAGGGAGAGATCAAGGTCCTTCCAGTGATGTGTATATTTTAAATCATTCATTTTAAGTGGAAGGGTTTTCCATCACCTTCACCCACCATAACGTATGTAATGGTATTTCTTGGCTACCCCAAGCCTCAAGTATTAAGCCAGTATCACAACCTCATGCTGACGAGTCCCATGAAGGACGAAACAGCTGTCCATGAGTGGTGATCTGGCTATTGCACCTCTTTGCACCCCGAGTTTTGTCTAAAGGCTGTCTTGTACAGCAGGCAGTTACTTTCAAGGGATCCATGTATAAAGTGGATATAGAGGCAAAAGGTGATCATTGTTGACCTTATTTGCATACGCCTACCCAGAATCCCTTGTGGTTGTGGCAGCACCATGAGATTTCTGAGGGGAAAAACAAGCCTTCTGGCTTGTCTGGTGTCTGTAGATGAGTGTTTAATAATACTTTTACTACCCCCTTAATTTTAAGTGGAAGGGTTTTCAATCACCTTTACCCACCATAACTTTTGTAATTATGTTTTAAATCATTAAATCTAAAATACTTATTCCACAAAGAATTGAGTTACGATACAAATGATGTTACAGTCATCTTAGGACATTGCACTGAAACGTCCTACATGTAAACCCAGTACATGGTTTCTCCCTGTTGGATTTGCCCAAGGCAAAAAATCTCCTCAATAATTTCCCCAAATTCTTCATTCTACGATGAAATACACTGAGCACTTAGTAAACCTGTGTAAATGTGTTTGTAGAAAAAACCAATACATCAGAAACGCACCTGCATGATTATTGCTACCATTCTGGTAGAAGTGAATGGTAAATCCCAACTTTTTCCAAAGGGTGTGTGTCGGGGGGGTTATGGACAAGGGAACTACATTCATAACAGGAGAATAAATTGCTATGCTAGTTTTGCCAGCGTTTACAAAATTGATTTAACTGAAAAAAAAGACAAACACCACTGACAGTTTGAATAAATATAGTTATGTAAAAACGATACATATAACCCTTTCCCTTTAATAGCATTAAACATATAGGGAAACAAATCCATAAGACACACGCATCCATAAAGGGATGTGTAGCAACAGCATTAAACACAACTTTAAATTTGGTAATGAGTTTGCTGTTCAACTGAGACATCATTGACTGCAGCAGCCATGAGTTACTCTAACTAATATTGAACACATACATATGCAGTGCCTCCAGGAGGATTGTTGCCCCTCAACAAATAATCCAGTTGGCTCCGAGCTCCACAGTCTTTAGAGTCTCTTATGATTTGAATAACGTGGCACTCCTTACCAGGGCTCATAGTCTGTAGGAAGGAGGCTGGCACTTAGCCCCCTCTCCAGGAGCCCATGGCACGGAGGCTTCCGTGCCAAACGTGAGACAGGTATTATGTTTTGGGGCTCACTGGATAAGCAACTTTACAATCCCAATTGGGATTACTTACTGGGTGAGCTCCCTTTCCAAGTGGATCAGTTAGGAAGGTAATTCAGAAGCAGTGGATGTCAAGTAAAGGGATAGGAAAGTCAAGAAAAATATCTATCAACTAAAAAGTCATACCTTTTCAAAATTAAACATTTGCTGGCTTTCTCCTCTATCCTCCAAGTTCTCCTATAAAGAAAAAAAAAATATAATTCAAAACACAAAGTCAGTTAAAAGACACTAATTTGACTACATTGAGAAACTTTGAAGAGGAAGAGTTATGGTGAGATTTAAAACATCTCATGCAACCATATTAACCATTAACTGTCGGGTTGGTGTTATGAGGAGAGCCTAATTGGCCCTTGATATACTTATACATATTTGGCAACATTACAAAGAGACAAGGTTACTAGGCAATGTTGCATATAGAAAGGATGTCACTCCCCATTTTTTTTTAACAATAGTACCAATCGCTTACTTAGTCTTTTCAGCTGGCGATCTGGTTAAATGTCATCTTGCAGGCATTTTACTAGTAAATATTAATTCATACTATTTTTTCATATTTAATAAAAATTATGATTGAGAAAAATGCATTTGTTGTTTTTATTTCCTTTTACTTGCCAACCCGCCCCCAGTTATGTACATCTGACTCCCAGATATGCCACTCTGTCCCCCCCAGACATACTAATGCATCCTCATACTTGCCCCCCCTTGCTTCAGACTCTCTGGTGTCTAGTGGGGGCAGCCTGTGGACGTCCATGCAAGTGCGTGTAGACAAGCTCTGCTGCTGCCCAGCACTTCCACCGGGGCTTCTATGACGGAGCAACGGAAGGTCATGTCAGCAGCGGCGGTTGTCCGCGTGCATCGTGTAAACGTTCACGGGCTGCCAGAGAGGATGATTCGGGTCCCCTGCAGTGCTGCAGGAATCTGGATCTTAGTCTTATTGTCAGACCTCTATTTGAGGGCGCATTATAAGACGAGGGGTATTTTTCAGAGAATTTGCATTTAGTAAAGTCGAACAAATACAGTATATATATATTGAAATAATTCCTCGTGGGGCTTTTGATTACCTCAGAAACATTCTGCTGCTCTGCTTCTGTTTTAGTTTTCTTCTTATTTCTTCGGCTATTGAAGATCACAACTTCAACACCATCTTCTTGCTCACTGACAGGTCCATTATGAGATTGCATAGGTAACGGATCCGCAACTTTAGACTGGCCGCTCAGTTCATCCTTAAGGGCTTTAAAAAACAGGGACGCACTCTTCTTTTTGCCTTTAGATGACGGTGTAGAGAGTAAACGATCTTCCACAGAGTCACCGACAGTTTCAACACCATCTGCCTTTGGCAAAGCTTGTCCTGTTTGACTTTCAGGCACAGTTTTTCTTTTCTTCTTCCCGCGGGATCCAAGATCATCACCTATAATAAAAGTATATTAAATACACAAACACCAGTATCAGTCTATGTTATTCATAAAATGTATACTTTACTCAAAACTTATTTCAATTGTTAGAATATGAAATGTCAATAAAAGATTTACCGGTGAGAAACTGCATATTTCAGACACCAAGTTGTGCCAAACATATTCTGAATATAATTTTACCTTAAAGACTCAATATTATTATTGGGACTTTAAGGGAAAAAGCTGCAAGAATATTTAATAAAGTACAATAGTGGCACTGGGAAAAATAATTTAGGGATCATAGAAATAAACAAAGTATTAAGTTCACTTAAGCGCAAGCTGGTTCGCCATTTGTGGACTTCATTAAGCGAACTCTATCCTTGCAGCAGGGATAACTCATATGGATGCTCTGACATTCATACCAACCTCATGACAAACATGGATACAATTGTGTCGATCTCAGAGAAGATGGATCCTTTCTTCTCTTTAGACCGCTTACAAATTATCTATATATTTTTTTAAATAAATCTGTTAACGCATGCAATTTATTGAACGATCTTTAACATTTGTTTTATTGTTCTTGTGGGTTAAGCAATCATTCAATGACAAACGTTCCATATAGATTGTAAGCTCGTTTGAGCAGGGCCCTCCTCACCTGTTATCTCTGTAAGTCAAATTGTTATGTTACATACTACTTGTTATGTCTATACCTGGGAACCTCTGGGCTCCGGCTACCCGTGGCCTTCCCTTGTGGGACGCGGCCAGGACTGCATTCTGAGTCGGTGGGCGGTGCCCGCTGATGTAGGTGGGCGGTCCCACTGACGGCAGCGGAAAACACTCCCATGTAAAGAAAAAGTGGGCAGGGAGTGGGCATGTCAAGACCCCAAGATCTGGAGGATTCGGGTCTTTACCCGGAGAACCGGCGCTAACCCGGCAATCTCCGGGTCAAACCCAGAGAGTTCCCAGGTATGGTTATGTCCTGTCTACCCATTGTACAGCGCTATGGAAGTTGATGGCGCTATATAAAACAATAAATGATAATAATAATAATATACAGTGTGTTTCCACCATGCCACTGGGTGCAGGCAGGAGGTAAAGCAAAGCATCACACACAACACTAAAACACAGTTACCCAAGTAATTGCACTTTTTCTAAGACCAGGCCCTGGCATTTTACCTCGCTGATGTCTCATAATGTCCCCAAAGCTAAGAACAGCCTCAGATGCCTTTGTTCTTCACACTAAAGCACCTATGTTGTGGCGACCGCTGTTTCTATCCTCTGGAAAGTTATCATTCAATTACATAGCAATATTTCCCATTTGAAGTGAATACGGACTCCAAAACTCACCAAAGTCATATAAGTCACTAAGCACCGATTCAAGCTGATTCTGCGCCACTGCGGACTCTTCTACGTCACCCATTGCGCTTTCGATTAAAAAAAACCCTTAAAAATTATTTTACAAATACAGCAAGTTTCCAGCGCAGGGGCATCACAACGACACACGTGTAAAAGAAGCCAGTTCGTCCTAAGGCTGGGCGGAAGCAAGCAAATTCCTATTGCTACCCCTTGCGGCTTCCGTAGAAACCAACCGGAAGCGTAGGGTTGTGTTTTCTCTTTTTTTGCCCTACTAGGCTTCCGTAGCTGTCAAAATGGGCTCGGCAGTGACAGCAAGGTTGATCTCCTCCTCTTCCTGCGCTTCTTTGTGAAAACTTCACATGCACCTTGCGAAAAACGGTACAAAGCCGGTTATGCCCGTGGAATTGAGCCTTAACTGAAGAAGCGATGTCAGCAATGATGTCTGGACCGATGCGTACTCTGTATTTGGTAAGTTAGCCAAGTATTCACAGCAAGCTCACCACAGAACGAACTAACCTTTGATCTGCTAGATATGTTGTCACATTGTGCTATCTCATGTAACTTGATGTCATTATAACTGCAGCGAAGAAGAGCTTTGACACCGGCTAAATGAATTGCTAAAGGCTGTAGCTTCAAGTGCGATCACACAGAAAAAGTTACTGAAAAAGTGTAAAAGCAAGCTGTCTCTTTAAATGTGGTGTCCCACACGGACAAAATATTAGTTGCACTCTCTAGCACATAATAATATAAAAAAAAAATCTTAGCAGGGCTGTCATAAAAAAAAATCTTTCCTCTGACAGTTCAATCACAGTCAAAACATATAAGATGTTTCAATTTCTATGGCAACAGTGTATCAGTGGCTGCTTTTGTGTCATGTGACCATTAAACGTGCCTGGGTAAAAAAAGAAAGAAATATTTATTGGAGTAGTCTGGACGTTCTGCAGGAATGATCCTTTTAATTCCGCATTTAGCTACAAAAGTGTTACATTTAGCAGGGTGGGTGGGATAGAATAGGAGTAACACCAATTGGAAAAACTCTCTTTCCTTAGGAGGTCCTACTCCTTTTAACTGTACGTTCTTGCTACTGATTGGTTGTTTGAAGCATTCAATTAGTGTTGGGAAATCGCTCCCAATGAAATCAGTGGGAATGATTTCCACGGGGGTGCATGGAGGTCGGAATAGATCCTTGCCTGCAATATTCCCGAGCTAGTGCTGGAGCTGACTGAGGATACGGAGCTGTGTCTGGCTGTATCTCTCCATTCGTACGCAAGGGAGACGCCAGGAAAGTTTAAAGGGACCACACAGATATCATCATATGCATTATGATGGCTGGAGTGTCATTTCAACCTCCTAATCAACTATTTCTTAATGTTGCTACAGGTATACTTGGTAAGCCTGCTGACCCAAGACCCATAGCGCTGTACTAATCGGTTATTGTTTTTAGCCACACCACTTTGCACAACATGAAAACTTGTCTTGTTTTCTTATTTTGTAAGGAAAAGAAGCATGGGGAAGTTTGCAAGACATCTAGCCATGTCTATGCACAATCTTTCTCTTTTTATAGCAAAGAACTCATTAGTGCCTTATTGCATAGTGATATCATTGAGAAGAACCGTTACACCCTTAAGTGTTCGGTATAGTGACAGGTGCCCTTTAAATATGTATTCTATTTCACCCATTGTACAGCGCTATGGAATTTTATGGCGCTATATAAAACAATAAACAATAATAATGTCTGTGTTGAATTAACTAATAAGCTGCTGCGTAAATTGAGTCCAGAGTTATAAAGCCCTTATGACATTTACCATATGATCGAGGCAAACGCTACATTGGGTTAGACTGAACTAATTAAATAGCAAAAGAAGATGTAATTCCTGTAATGTAACCTACGTTATTCTGTACTACGACAATTAATAGATAATTCACAAAACAAAAGTGTTAAAATCTCTGAAATTCACAGCAAAAAGAATTAAGGAGCAAGAAACGGGAGGTGTTTGAAGATATCTTGGAGGAGCGCAGGCAATCCAGTGACCTTCGATATGCCATGAAGTGCTACTCACCAGTGATTTACAAAAGCCTTACGCCGTGCAAACCAAGTGCCCTCAAGTCTATGGTTTTACAATCTGATCAACTACAATATGTCATCAAACAGGTAAATATCTATGGCTTTGTGTGCATTCAGGAATCCAGTTCTACCCCACAATGATAAAGCGTTCTAGACCGGTGGAGCTGCTCGGAACCCATGGCGTGTTTAAAGTTTGTGCTTCTTGTACGCTTTGATTGTTTGGGAAAAAGAATTGGTTTTGCAAATATCCGTGTATATGTGCATTGATTTAAGGGCCATGACTGCACGTGTTAAAAAGATCAGGGAATCAGTAGTTACGTTGGGGGTTCCGGTCTAAGAAGGATGCTGTTAAAAAGTGTAGTGTCTGTCTGTCTGTCTGTGTTGGTAGCTGTAGCCTAAATCTCCTTAAGGTTGTCACAATGGTTTTTGGACTACTATATTTGGTAGGGGCCTATGATTTTTACATACTGCTTTCTTAATGCTTTGAATAGTGTATTGTTTACAAATGCATGTTTTATTTCGTGAATATGCCACAAATATACATATCAATCGAGTTTGTAGTTTCTTTTTGTGTAGGGATGTTGGTGCTCTTACCACTTAGCGGAAATAGTTTTTTTTTTTTTGAAATATTCCCAATTTGCAGATGTCCCTGGAATCTGGTGAGTCTCCGGAAGTCATCCAGGAGCAAGCAGTCGAAATCCTCGATGAAATGGCTCACAATTTAAATCTGGGAGCCATCCGGCTGTTTGCCATGAGCTTGAGTAAGATCTTCAAAAGGCTTTTCCAGAAGGTTTGTGTGAACGAGGATGGTATACAGAGGGTAAGTGTTGTCAGCCAGAATACTTGTGTGTCCTGAAGAGGACACCAGCAAATTTGTTTTAAAAAAGAAAAATAAATGTATTTTAATAGATGAAAGTATGTTTGTGTCTTTTATTTAAATTTTTTTTTTTATTCTCCGGTACCCCCCACCCAGCATCTGTTACCATGGTAGCAAGGAGCCATATTAGGCTGCCTGCTCCATGGGATAATTTTTTTGAATAGTTAGAACAGCTGCAGGTCAGTGTAAGATCGATCTGCAGCTTTCTCTTCTTTTCAGAGGAAGCCAGCGTCTTTAACATTAAGTCATGTGTGTACTGTTAAAAGCAAGACTTCCAACTAGAGAAGATGGCTGCTGGTCAGCTCAGGAGCCGATTGGCAGCCTCCCCTACTCTACAGAAACAGTTTATTTGCGATCATATGTGGGGATCCCAGAGTTCCATTATGAATGTGGCATATACAGTGAAGGAGAAAATGATTTGATCCCCTGCTGAGTTTGTATGTTTGCCCACTGACAAAGACATGAGCAGTCATTTTAATGGTAGGTTTATTTGAACAGTGAGAGACAGAATAACAACAACAAAAATCCAGAATAAGGCATTTCAAATCAGTTATAAATTGATTTACATTTTACTCCGTAAAAAAAAAAAGTATTTGATGCCCTATCAATCAGCAAGATGTCTGGCTCCCAGGTGTCTTTGATATAGGTAGCAAACTGAAATTAGGAGCACTCTCTTAAAGGCCCGACCCCAGTGAGCTTTTTCTGTAAAAGGAGCTGAGCTGGGCCAACCAATCTCTTGTTGTGTGAGAATCGTATAGTGGGTGAGCCCTGCATAGACCTGTGATGAAGGTGAAACTGAGCTAAGGACTCCATTTTCTCCTGGGCCTAAAGTTTTTGTCATACTTTTGCATTATACATTTTCGTTTTCTTATTTTTGTAGCTTACTCACGCTATCCAGGAGCATCCGGTTGTACTTCTGCCCAGCCATCGGAGTTACATTGACTTTCTGATGTTGTCCTACATTTTGTACACATACGACTTGGCACTCCCTGTAATCGCCGCAGGAATGGGCAAGTGTTCGCTTACCTAAGCTTAAATTTGTAATACAGATTTATATCAGAATAGTTAAACGATGATTGTCCTTAAAAAAAGGAAACAAATTGGTTCCCGGAATATGTATGTATTAGAGTGTGTAACCTGAAAATTATTGTATCAAAGTCACATGGACTCCAAAAACATGACTTTCAATCCTGAATCAGGCCAGGTAGCTAAAACAGATATGGACAATAGTCTTTAGTTTTTTTTTTTTTTTGAGACACGTAACAAGATATCATTTGATTTGTTTCAGACTTCATGGGCATGAAGATGGTGGGAGAGCTCTTGCGTATGTCTGGTGCCTTCTTTATGCGACGCACATTCAGAGGGAACAAACTTTACTGGGCAGTATTTGCTGAGTATGTGAAAACGATGCTGCGGGTCAGTATACCAGCGGGCACACAATACTAGGTTATTAGGCTATATGGGTGCATGTTATGAACATGCCTTAGCTATGAAACATCTATTCACTTATTTGATAAAGATGATACCTATATGGCATAGGCCGAAATAGTCTTAAAAGCTTGCAATCTTATGAAAATCAATTAGCTGGTAACTGTCGTCTTTGCCAAATTTTTGCCCTCACCTGCTCTGAATTTATTTATAGAGTACTTTGTGAGAACATTATAGGGAAACATTAAGACATTTGGGCATGACCGTGTTTACTTTGCTCTGTAACAGAAGCTCTCTTTTCCAGAATGGATACGCTCCAGTGGAATTCTTTGTCGAAGGTCAAAGAAGCAGAACGTGCAAGACTTTAAATCCAAAGTTTGGTATGTATAATATGGCTTTGTGAAACGGCAAATTGATTAATCAATTATTATAGACTAAACATTATGCACTCTAAAAAGAAACAATATAACTGTGATTTCATACTCGTGCCTCAGGTTGCAGTGCCTCAGGTTTCTGTGATGAGCAACTTGTGACGCTCTCTAGAGTATCGGGAGATGGAGGATGTTGGGGAATTCCTTCTCTGAAAAGAACCATGTTGGCCCTTCATATCACATGAAGGGCCAACACATGTTTCTGTATGGGGTACTTTCAACAGAAACCTTTTTTTTTTCTATAACGGTGCTTTTTAGATTCTACTTTTTTTGGCGTGACAACGTATTGACAATTGAAATATTCTATTTAACTCATAAAAGTGAAGTTAACTTACTTGGATTATAATATTTCCGCAGGTCTACTAAATATTGTAATGGAGCCATTCTTTAAAGGCGAGGTATTTGACACATACCTTGTTCCAATTAGCATTAGCTACGAGAGGATACTGGAAGAATCACTGTATGCATATGAACTCCTCGGAGTGCCCAAACCCAAAGAATCAACATCAGTAAGGCATGCTTCATAAATAGCTCCTTTTGAATGCCATAATGGAGTATTCTGTAACGTAAGTGTGTATATTTTGTTTCCCACACGCATCTTGCAGGGTTTATTAAAGGCCAGACGAATTCTGAGTGACAACTTTGGAAGTATCCACGTTTATTTTGGGGAGCCCATGTCACTGCGCTCATTGGCGTCGGGAAGAATCAACCGATCCCAATATAATCTTGTACCCAGGTATTGCTTATGAATTAATGTAACGTTGTGCTTCATCAGTTTAATAAATTGAGGACACGTTTGTGTATGCTATTCATATATGGGATTGTGGCTTTTTTTTTTGAATATTAATAATTAAAAATAATGTTTTGCTTGTGTGAGGCTCCGTGTTTAGTGTGCCGCTGCAGTAGTATGCATCCAGGTTTCTTTTGTTTAAGGCTAGGATTAGGACTTGCCTAAAGTAAAGTACTGTGAATGACATCTTATGACTATATAATTAACTAAATATTCACAAGATTTGCATTCGAGTCAGGCCCTGGAGCTAGCCCGTATGTTTCTTTTCTATCTTTGTTTTGTTTTATGCTTGTCTGTATCCATGTCCTTTACTTCAGTTTGCCATGCCTGCTTGCCATCTGTATCCGGCTTGGCACCTAAACACAGTTCCTGCAGGTATGGCATATATGTTGGCATACCGCGACCCTTCTACATATCGGACTCTTACCCCCCAGCCCCTTTCGTGGATCCTTACAGCTTGTAGACAAAAACTAGAGATCATCCAACTTACTTTGAAACATTACTTTACAATCGCTTTCTTGTTGTAGACATCTTTCCCACCGACCTTCCAAGGACATGCAAGCATTTGTTCGTGATGTGGCCCATCAAGTGGAATTACACCAAATAGCCAATATGGTTCTCAGCCCTGGAGTTTTAATAGCAGCTATCGTACTACAGAATTTACCAGCAATTAACTTTAACGTTTTGGTTGAGAAAACCCTTTGGATGAGAGATTTAACAGAGTCTTTTGGAGGATGCCTGGAATGGCCTGGTAGGTGGCTTCTGTACTACCAATATTATGATTTTGTACACTGGTTCAGTTCTCTTTCACTATCGCAAACCTCTATGAACAATATTAACAGGAACTTTTGAAACTGCTGCTGATGTGAATTGAAATGAAGTGGTTGCTCAAACTGGATTCTATAAAAGAGACCCCCCCCATCCAACAGGTTGGAACTTGCAAATACCAGATATGGCTTTTAGAAATTGTCAGATGAACTCCATCTCGCTTATGTCTTAAACAGTCTCTTACAAACCTAAAAAGTAATAATGTAACATCCCACTCACTTAAATACAATAAATCAACCCCATCATTAATAGATAAAATACATCAAAATGTCAATTAATAAATACATGGGTTGTTAAAAGAACAATAAACAGAACAATTAACAGAGATTAAATAATACCAGTATTTAACCCCATAAAGAATGACTGTTTTAAAGTCTCTTTTATAGTTCTAAATGATATAAAACAATCCCGTTAACCTCAAAGTATCAAATCTTTATGCACTGGGAGTCTAAACAAAAGTGATTATGTTTTTCACATCACTCGGTGGTGAATGTGTTCATTAACTCTTTCTTGTACAGCGGGCAGTTACTTTCAAGGGATCTATGTATAAAGTGGATATAGAGGCAAAAGGTGATTATTGTTGACCTTATTTGCATGCGCCTACCCAGAATCCCTTGGCAGCACCATGAGATTTCTGAGGGAAAAACAGGCCTTCTGGCTTGTCTGGTGTCTGTAGATGAGTGTTTAATAATGCCTCTACTACCCCTTTAATTTTAAGTGGAAGGGTTTTCCATCACCTTTACCCACCATAACTTATGTAATGTTAAATCTTTCTGTCAGTGATCTAAAAGATTTGTACCGAGGCCACTATAGAAATTACTCACACTTCCGTTACAATGGAAAAAGCGCAAAGGCCTTAAAAGTGATAATGATTATTATGAAATGTTATTGATAAGGTACCATGAATTTCTATATCGCCACTATTAAGGGGCAACGCAAACTCTCTGGAATAAATATGACATGCTGCAATAGAAGGAGAAGTGGGCCCTGCTGTTGTGGTTGTATGTTATATCAGAAGGTAGATAGAAGGTAATGGTTTATCTCAGTCGCGTGGTGATGTACTGTCCTAACTGTCCCAACTTCTTGCTAGCGAAGTGGACAAAGTAATTACAAAAGGCAGTGCTACTCCTAACTGTGTTTCAAACTGCTTGCTAGTGAAATTTTATTTCTAAATGAGTTGAATCTATGACTCATAGTTAATGTGAAATTAAAGTCCCAGCGCTTAATGAAAGGTGCTGTCCCACTTAGACAAAACATTAATTACCGTCTCTAGTGCGTTAAGCAATAATCTGTAGTGGATATGTAACATTATACTTTCCTGTGACCATTTAATCACATGCCAACAACCATTCAGTGTTTGCTTTTGGGGAAAAAATCTCTACTAAGGTTTCCAGCTGTTCTCTGGAATACGCTACGTCTTTCTGTCACCCTGTCCCCTACATAGAAACATAGAATTTCACAGCAGAAAAGGAACTATTCGGCCCATTTAATCTATAAAGACGACCAGCTACTATGAGGAGTATTCAGTTATCCTAACATAAAACACTGGCTAAAAACCCATTGTACACAATGTATCCTCCTAACAGATATTGGAAGATTGCAAGTCCTCTTCTCCTTGTGTCCCAGTACACCTTAAAGTGTGCCAATGCTATTCTCAATTTTAATGTTTTTGTTCGTTTCCACCGGTGTAATGTCATATGTCACATGAAATGTTTTAGTGTTCTTGTCAAAAATTGGCTTAAAAGTATGTGCAATGAAAATATACATGGCATTCATAGCTCTACATTGTTCATTTCGCCTTCCAGATAACGTATCTGCCAGCAGAGTGGTTCGATCCAGTCTTGACATCCATTCGAACTTTTTGAGGTTTGTTGATGGGCAGGTGATTTTGCTTGATCATGAACAAGACGGTACAGTGACTGAAGAGCTGGTGTTCAAAAGGGCCGTCTCTTGGCTCATGTGTGCCTCATATAGGAATCAGATGGTTAATCTCTACATCAGACCAGCCCTGGTGGTGTTGGCTTGTAAAATCACACAGAGTTTCATCAAAGGTACAATCTATTCTTTTTTTTTTTTTTTTTTTTTAGAGGGAAGTATTTGGGCAAAGAGTGTTTCTAAAAGTGCTTAACAATAACATATTTTCTTAAGTGATCCACTGTCCTTCCATCAGTGTAATTAATACGCATAATTTACTCCTCTCGTATTTCCAGCAACCCCTTAAATTATCCAAATACTCAAATTTCAAATCTGATATATTTTTTTCTTCTTCATTTCTTTTGAAAAGCCACAATAAAAGCTTATGCTCACACGATCCAAACATAATTAGAAAAAGTTCTGCTTTCAGTTAAATCTTAGCACCAGGCAGCTGGCTGGGACACTGGGCAGTGGTTTATTCTTCTTAGGTGGCAACTCATGTGATGCTTTACCAGGGACGACAGATCGTGCTATCAGGACAGAAATCCCTGTGTCCTTTCTTTGTAAGACATCAGAATATTTTGTGTAACAACATAACTATCTAAATTTTTTAAAAAAAATAGTATTCTTGTATAGGCTGCCATTTGGTCTAGGATTGACCTTGGGTTTTCCTAAATAAAGTGCCCGGGGGGCTCAAACAGACCGACGGTAGCTGAGCAATGATTAATTCAAATTAAGTAAACCAATGATCAATCTATCCGTTTTCAGGTAGGAAAATTCCAAGCATGTGATCTGCTTAAGAACTGAGATGAATAGTGTTTAGAAGTTACACGTTATATTTCTCTCTCTTCCTGCTTCTATAGTTAAAAATAATTTGTATGTCTTTATTGCAGAAAATAATATTTAGTGTGGCACACCGAGGTTCAGTTGTAGCTCCACTGTTGTGTGTCTAATTTTTGTTTTGGTAATTTGAACGCCTTTTTCCATCCATATGCAAATGATACACACATATGTCCCTTTCTGTCATGTAAATCCATATCTTATGCCTTCATATAAGCAACCTTTTTTAAATTATTTATATGCTTTACAAATGAGCAACCTTTGGTAATAGACAAATATGCACAATAGATCATTTGACTTCAAATTTAAGTTCACTTCACTATTCTAGACTATTAATAGGCACTAACCATTAATATGTTTATTTTGTGTCATCTGTTGATAAATCCTATTTCTTTTTCAGATGATGTCTACAAGTTATTCAGGTTTTTGAGAAGTATTTTTACTAAAGAGTTCATCTTCTTTCCCGGTTTTGAAGAAAAGGTAAAAAACAAAACAAAACACACAAACAGAAGGATTTTTGAGGCTAAAGTGTATCGATAGTAAAATGATTGCTATCTGAACTCCATAATTAGATATTTTGTGATGCCTAATTTCCTACCCCCTTTACCAGGAAGACCTTTCAATTGTATATGCAGACTGCATTTTGCCATTCAGCTGTTTCCCAGAAAAAGCACTTATCCATTTCAGCAATGTCCAGGTTTCTTCCTGCCATCTGTCTAGTTTTCTGGGAAAAAGAGGCCTTCGTCTGATCCCATCAGAAATTCAAGAACCATTCTTGGTGTCCATAGTGGTTTTTAATTACTTTATTCCAATTGTTGGAATGGGTGGCATGTGGAAAACACGTCCGATGAAAGGAGTAGTGAAAATAGTGTCCTCTGTCTTCATTCCTTTACCAATTGCTTGTGTCATTTTTCTTTTCTCGGTAGGATTTTGAAGAAGGTTGTTTTCTGTTAACCAAGTGTGACATAATTCATCTGACACCTCATGAAATCATTATGACTGAGAAAGGTGCTAGTGCGGCCTTGTGTTTGTCAAGGATGTTCCAACCCTTCCTTGAAGGCTACCAGGTATGTACTGCTTTAGTGTACAAAATTATATAGTTTGCCCATAAAATGTAATAATATCAGATTATTGTTATGTTTAAAATGACAATATAATTTCTGTAAGATATTTCATAAAACATATTTTTTTTCTCTATTGAGAATGCACACATATTATATGTATAAATGTTCCTGTAAGTTTGGGAAGTATATAGTACACAGTATACCGGTGATGTAATAGATGACACATTAATAATACTTGTTTTTTTTTTTTTCTTCAGTTAGCTTGCACGTACCTTGCTAAGGAAGCTTCAGATACCTTGACAGAAAAGCAGTATTTATCGGGAATGAAAAGCTATGTTTCAAAAAGCATTGCCGCTGGTGAGTATGTTAAGAGCATACCTATATGTTTTGTTCTTTACGTTTGGAAAGGCCAATTACCTTTCTTTGGTTCTGGCACAGAAGTGTAGCTTACCGTACAGGTGAGCATATGTAGGTAGACATGATCATTTGTTAGCATGCTACTGATGCATCATTAGGAAAGTAGGTTGGAAAGCACAACATACAATACGTTTATGATATCCAGTCACACTGGACCACCTGTGAAAGCATATTTGTAAGTGCATGTGCCATTCGCGTAGTAATGGGATTTTAAAGTGAATGTATTAAATGTATACTAACATGAAAAAAGTTTCCGATTGAGAAGTGGGACTAGATAGCTCTTCTTGAACGGGGCCTTGTGAACCCAAGGTATAACAAAATGCTCTTCGGTGCTACAGCCCCTTGATTGTCAGGCAGCAGATGAAAAGAAACGGACATTAGGCATGGAGGGCTACATGCTGCTCGTTCTTGCTACTCATCATTAGAAAACAAGCAGCTGTTTATTGATCAAAACATGATCCTGATTAGGTGCTGATTGAGGGTCATGGAAATTGTAGTAGAGAACTTAAGCATGATTTGTTCCTGTTTTAATGTGGGGTTTTTGCCTTCTTCTGGGTAAAGCCTTTTTCAATCTTTTAATTATTATTATTTGTTTATAGTAAACTGTGATTTTTGTCAGTGATGAAAGAATATAGTGGATCCATTTGTAGTAGATAGAGGTTGGTGGTTTGTGCCACGTTACAGATCTCTGGTTCGACCTAACTAAACATATTAGGAATAATTAAGGGAACTCATTATGTATAGCTTGGGGGGGTGAGATAGAAATGTTTAAATAGATAAAATGGGTGGTAAATAAATGGAACAGCCTCCTATCAGAAGTGGAAGAGGTAAATACAGTCAGAGAATGTAAACTTGCATGGTATAAGACAGGGGTTGACAAATTTGGCTTGGATCTAGACGCAAGCCAAAAACATTTTGTCCCCCTGATTATTTGCATTTATTTAAAGTTTCTGTAATATCTTCCTTCTAAGGTGATGCTTCACCATTGTAAGTCCCCTTAATATTAAATATTATAAATCATAATTAAGAAATATGTCCCATTCAAAAGATATTTCACAAAATATGTGATAAATAATAGAAAAGGTATTGATCAATACATGAAATATTTGGCAAACATATATTAAGTATAATCCATTTAAATGAAGAATAGACACATTAGTAAAAAACATTAGTCCATTTAATAAAGCTGATAAACAAATACATTAGATTATCAGCAAATAAATGTAATGATTGATAAATATTAAATACACTTATACACGCTAGTATCATACATTAACACACACCTGCTAAAATCATGTTCACACACACAGTCACACACGCTAACACCATACGCTCCTGCACATGTATGCTAACACCATACACTAATATAAACACTAACACTATATGCTGACATACACTCAACTAGTGCCATACATTAACACCACAGTCTTATACACATGCACACACTATCCAACGATGTATACTAACACACACAAACACTGACTCTGGCGCTAAATTTCATAGACGACAAAGGAAGGGATTCTTTACAGTAAGGACAATAAAGGTATGGAATTCACTGCCAATGGAGGTGGTGTTATCCAATACATTAGATGCCTTCAAAAGGGGTCTGGATATTATTTTAGAAAGGTATGACATACAGGGCTATAAATAGAATTAATATTTTAGCGCTTCTTGATCCAATGAGTAATCCGATTTTTGGCGTCAAGAAAGATTTTTTTTCCCCCTGATGGCAGAATTCGAAGTAGCTTAATTAGGGGTTTTTTGCCTTCTTTTGGATCAAGAATAGGAAGATTAGGTAGAAGGGTTGAACTTGATGGACTTCGTACATAAGGTTGAAAAAAGACCTTTGTCACTAACTTATCGCATGTGAAACACTTTGATCTAGTAGCATAAAGTAGGACAGCAAATGATTAATATGTTCCTCTATAATACCTTTACAGATATCACCAAATGTTATGAAGCACTTTCTTCTGATATGCAAAAGAACACACTATCTTCCTTTGTTCAACTGGGACTTCTGAAAGTCATTACATTGTAAGTATGAGTATAATTAAAGCACAGCATTTTGCTTGTCAACTTTATATATAATATCATATGTAATTACTATTTTTTTATTTTCTGCCTATAGCTAGGCACCGATTAGTGCCTGTTTTGTGTCACATGACAATTAAGCATTGCCAACAATGATAATAAACAATAATTTCTAGGGAAGAGTTGGCCATTAAACAGTAAGAGGAATATTTCTAATGCTGCACTTTGTTTGAAACATGCTGAATTAAGTGGAGTAGGAAGAATAGCAATAGAATTTTGTTGTAAAAGTTAACCCAATCCTATTGTGCATGATGTATTACATTTTTAGGAGATACACCTGTTGTCAATCAGCACCACAGTGAGCATTTCTCTCATATATCAGATGTATAACACATTTTTAATACTCTTTTTGATCCCCACATGACAGGTATTTTTTTTCTTTACTAAACTAGTTTGTGTCATTCATGTACTACACAATATGTCCCTGGCTAAATATTCTGTTTTACCCCTTTGCAATTACCTAGGTACAAAGGAAAATCCAGTATGCTGTAGCTCACCAAGGACACTTTTTGGATTGTGCATTATTTGGGTGCTTAGCAGAGCATACATATTGGAATCAATAATGAAAAATGACAGAAATACTTCAACCATAGTTTAAAAACCTGTTTTTCTCCCTTAGGGATAATGAAAACGGTTTCAAAGTGGACCCGGCAGCTATAATGGACACAGCAGAAAAACTGGGTAAGTTGTTAGGTTATGTGCGCTGTTCTAAAACAATGATTTATGAATGATATATAATGATTTCCTCCAGAGCACAGTATGGTAGAGAAATGATTGTACCTAACATAAATGTTATTTTCTTGTACTATGATCTAGATTTCTAAAAATCCTTCTTTCTCATATTTTCCTACATTGGAATCCACAACGGTTTCCACCGTGTCTAAGAAATTACTGGAGAAAAGTATAGGTAAAATGATACCATTTATTGCAAGCTTTCGAGACCAAGTTGTTAGGTCCCTGCTGAGCAAATTCCCCAATACCTTTTTGTGTTTATTTTAAGCTTTTGTTAACGTGTGATCTGTGCTTTTGTATTAAGAACATTCTGTTTTAGCTTCATTAATGCCTGAGGAAGGGACCTAACAACTTGGTCTCGAAAGTTTGCAATTAAACCAATAAATGGTATCATTTTAACTATACTTTTCTGCTGTTTTCTCAATGGCTAACACGGTACAAACTCTTTTATCATAAGAAATTACTGAGAATAAATCTGACCTAATTAAGTGTAAGCTATAACCCTATTAAGCTATATTTTTATTTTTCTAGGACTGCAAATGTCCACCAAAAAGTTTCCACTTGCACGACTTTGAGAAAGCACTGTATCCAAATCCACGCTGCCAACTTTTTGCTGATTCATTTGATCAGCTATTTTACTAGAACCCCGCTCAGAACAAACGACCTGTTGTCTGAAAAGAAGATACCTGCGTTTGGATCTAACCAAAAACTTAGGACTAACATGGATGTTGTGTACTTTACAACAGCGATGGTACAAATCCTCCTGCACAACAGCTGATTGCTAATTGACTTTGGCGTGATTTAGGAGATTTCTAAAACTGGTCAATTTTAGTGACCGTTTCCTAAGCCAATGAAAACAAAGCTCTAGAACAAACTCCGGCATTGATCCCGGAGAGGTATAGAGAGAGCTTTTTGGAGCACATATAAAATGAACTCAAGGAGGTATTTGCACTTAACAAGTGTTGCACTAGATATTAAACTACTACCTGTGGCTGTAATCTCTCTCTATCTGTTAAAATAATAAACTCGAATCTTAGAAAAAAAGCTGGTGGGTTTTGTTGGAAGTACATTTCACAGAGCAACCATCTTTAACCCCTTAATGACAAAGCCCGTACATGTACAGGCTCAGAATGCATTGTTTTCAATGGGTTTAGGAACCGCCCATTGTCCTTAAGGGGTTAAACAAGGTTGTTCAGATCAGCATAGGAAAGTTCAAAGGGTTTCTCTGGTTTATCATGGGTTACTTGTCCTTTGCAGTAAACACGCTTCTTTACAAACATTACGATGTGTTTGTTCAACGTAGTTTACCCATACATGCCGCACAAATGCATGTCTGCTTACCTTTTGAATGTTTGTTTTTTTACCTTTTTTTTTTCCAGTTGTTCGTATCTGCATTCTGTAGATCAAGGGACACATAAAAGCTAAAAAGAAAAACCACAATGTGTTCCATAACATCATTTTTTAACGTTCAAGCAAGTTGTTTAGTTTTGTTTTTAAAGTCCTTTTGAAAAATTGTGAATACTGTGAAATATTACCAAAGTAAGTAGGAAAAAGTGGCTTAAAAAATAAAAATAGTTTTGTCTGTTTTTTTTTTTCCTTCGGTTGACAATAAATAAAGAGTTTTTAAAAATAATAGCCATTTCTATGTAGTATTTCTTTTAAACAAATAACATGGTGAATGTGGTGTGTGCATCCTAATTCTGTATTAGGGGGTATTTGCGTTGTGTTTTATCACAGTGAGGTTTTATCTTTCATTATTTTTGTAGTCACGAGGTCTATAGACACACTAACACAGTCCATACCGTCCACACTCAATACTATTATAAGACCCAACACGTATCAGTATCACGTATTTGGCACGTTGCTTTCTCACCCATAAGCTTTTAGCCTGGCACTACAGGTCTAATAGCATGTTATATGTGGATGCCTCACATGAGGGGACTATCACCACAGTCTTAGGACTGTCATCATAAGTATCTTCCCATTGGTTTGGGGACAGCGTTTCGTTTTTTCAATGGAAACCCTTCCTATGGTGGAGCACCGCCTAGTGCATATTCACATCTGGAAGTCATTACTGTAGGCCATTTTGCTGCCTACTGGGTGTCTTCTTTCCTGCAAAAACACAGATTTCCTGACTGGACACACTACTCATTTTGTGTGCAAACACTTGTATCTTAATGGGCTCATGAGTTTGATGTTAAGTGTTTTTTTATTATTTTGTTTAAGAAGTGGGATTGAACTAAACTCCTGAGTTCCTGGCTGGTTTGTGGACACATGCACAAAATATTCACTCCTACAGGTATTCACTGTCTTCACATGCTATACTTGGCTATAATCTTCTCAGTGAAAATGTTCAAGTTACAATGATCACCTTCTAAGCTTCAATGGTGTTGCTGAAATGCCTTGATAGAGAGGCATTAAGCGACACTGAACACCCACCCCAGGATGCGCTGTGACTGCTCTGGAGAGTTTTTGGCACTCGTGAGAAGGTAGCGTCCTTTAAAAAATAAACAAGTTTCCAAGACCCTTGCAGGTTGAATACATGTACTGCATTCAACCATGCAAGTCAATGGAGCCCAGCTTTCTAATCACAATGTGTGTAAAATAAAATAAAAAAAACGAAAATAGTTTAAAAAATAAAATAAAAAATGGTAACGTGTAAAAATAATTCTCCACTGATGTCACCATTCTGGCAACCTTCAGTCCAGGAGCAGTTCAAGCTAAAATGAATGCCTATCAAAGTTACATGGTAGGTAAATGCTGCCTAAATTTACTCTGGCCATATTTGAAATCCCAAATATTAATGGCCTCATATCTCAGAATAAGATATGTGGGTCCACCTTGTAAGTCCTCCCCTGTATCCTCTCTCTCAGACTAGATGGGCGGTAAAGGCAAGTGTGTATAAGGGCAGTGCACGTGTATGTTTGTGCGTAAGGGCAGTGTATGTGTATATGCGTAAGGGCAGTGCACGTGTATATGTGTGCGTAAGGGCAGTGCACGTGTATATGTGTATGTGTAAGGGCAGTGTACTTGTATAGGTGAATGTGTAAGGGCAGTGCACGTGTATGTGTGTGTGTAAGGGCAGTGTACGTGTACATGTTTGTATGTAAAGGCAGTATACGTGTGTGTGTGTGTGTGTATCTTCCTGCGCCTTCTCTTTTGTCAGTCACCAACCTACTCAGCCTGCACCATGCTGTGATTCTATACCCTCAAAGATTATCAGCAACCACTAGTGGCCGCCCTTCACTCTCTGGAGCACCCAGACCTCATTATTGCTAGCAGCCAGTGGGCTTCCTGTCGTCTGCCCTGCCAGTGGGCTTCCTGCCGTCTGCCCTGCCAGTGGGCTTCCTGCCGTCTGCCCTGCCAGTGGGCTTCCTGCCGTGCGCCCCTCCATTGTATTCTGCCTCTGGTGTTTTCCTTTGTGCCTGTCTGTATCATCCCTCAGCAATGAGACATCGTGGGGTACAGACAGAACCCCAAGTATCCCCTGCTACTGGGCTCCTACCCAACCTGCTTACCTGGCATATAGTGGGTTAAAAGGCATATCACAGGACACTCTAAGGGGTATAAGGCAATTCTGGAGGCAGAGTGGCATATAGGGGGCTAAAAGGCATTTCTGGACGCAGAATGGCATAAAGGGGGTTAAGAGGCATATCATGGGGCACTCTGCCTCCAGAAAAGCCTTATGCCCCCCCCCGATTTACCACTGCTTCTGACTCCCTGGTGTCTGGTGGGGGCAGCGGGTGGAGGCTGGCGTTCATGAAATTAAAGGGGCTAGCGTGCTCGTCGTCCCACCCCTTTTAAGACGTGGGACGAAGTGCTGAGGCACGGACATTGGGCCCCTTTATTTTAATTAGGCGCCGGCGGCCGGAGGAGGCTTTTAATCCCGCTCGCAGCCGATCAGCGGCTGTTTTGAATGTTGGTCTGCCAGTCTGGCCCTGCTTAAAGCTAATGACCTTAAATGTACGTAAAAATTCAAGTGCCTCAGTGAAGGAACTATTCCTCGAAGGAATAGCAAATATTCCAGATCTTTATTTTGAAGGGACACTGACCCATTTTCCCATACTCATTTAAGCTTAATAAACTTTGCCTCATATTGATCAGTTCCTTGGGTTGTTTAACCCCTTCAGGACAACAGGTTTTTCATGTTATAAAGTCCAAGGTTGTTTTGCCATTTTTACCATATGTTAGTTCAAGCATGATTCCTTGGATTAAATGTTGTTGATGTTGTAAATGACTGTTTTAGCTAGTTTAATAGGACTCTCTTCATTGGCGTACAGAGGCCCTTTATCACCAACCGTCACTCCTGTGTTCCAATGGCACGTTGGGTTAGCTAATCCAAGTTTAAGTTTAAATGGCTAATTGATCATTAGAAAATCCTTTTAAAACGATGTTAGCACAGCTAGAAATGTACTTGTTTTTCAAAGTGACCGCAAATGTTTGAATGGCATTACACATAGTTTTGTTTGTTTTAAAGGGCTACAATGTTCTGTTAACTTCTATACTACTTTCTTTTTTTAAATACTTTTGGGTTGTGGGTCAGCAAAGTATTTTTTTATATTTCTCATCTTAGAAGTAATTTTTAGGTAATTAGGTAAAGCTTACAACCTAAATAAAGATACAAATTCATGTTTAGGTATTTATGTAAGACTAATGGACTAAAATAACCACTAGAGAGAGCTCCAAGATCACTCCATTTGTTATGGAACATTATAAGGCAATGAAAATGAAATCACTATTTAGGTTCATGGAAGCTCATGATATGTGCCTGTCACCAGGTAAGTTTATGTCATTTAGTTTTCCGAGTATTTAATACAGGTCATTTTTTTGTGCAAATGTTGATTGCCTTTTCTGTGGTTGAAAGGCTTAATAGAGGATAAATTAACAAATATTTAAATATTTGAAAAGTTGAGTCACTTAGCTTCATAATCAAGAGAAAAAAGCATGTTCCCATTTGCTCAGCAACCAACCACAAAAACTCCCCCCACCCCTTTCCTATCATTGTGGCTTGGGGATGGACTATTCAGTGGTGATTTAGTTGAGGTCCGGTACCAATGGTACTAATGTAAATATCATCATTCCTTCACTGTTCTCAATGCCATTTAAACCAAGGAACACTAATTGTGTCATGTCCTAGTGCACTGTGTAAACACCTGGTGGGGTCCGCCCAGGGTCACACTTTGGGATCTCATTATGTCATTATCTCTTGGCTGGCCCATTGCACAATGTAATAGCCAATCCTTTCCTGTATATAATGTATGCTGTGTTGCAATTTCAAATAAAACGATTTAAGATATACACATTTTGTGTAATTCATATTTACCTTCTGCCCTGCCATAGGCCAGTGTCCCCTCTGTCCTTTCTCTTGAGTGCTAGAATATGACATCATATCCCAGAGCTCCACCTATTAAGAAAATGCGCCACCTGAGAACAACATGCTATGGAGGCTGTGATGGTTCGTAAATGGGCCGGCTGGCAAGATCAGATATCTCCATTTCAAGCGCCCCATTGAGCAGAGGTGCGTCACGTGGTCACCTAGTAGGGAGAGCTCCAGGCTCTAGGCCTGGGCTACAATTACGGGTTACCTTATAGCCATGAGTGATGACGTGATGTGAAGCAGTTTGTGCACAAGAACATCTCAAAGAAAATGAAAGGGCATATAGTTCTGATTGTTTGTGATAAAGTGCCACGCACTGGTCTATACCTTTTGCAAATTGTCAGGGGTCTGCGACAGTTGGCTCTAAGCTCTGGGCTTCTACAAAATGACTGGCACACTCCATGTTAAACAATGAACCCACAGAAAGAAAAAATAAACCCAACACATAAAAAATAATGGAAACAATTTTGGAAATATATCCTCAGTAATCCTTATAATACTACTTTCTTTCATTTTCTTAGTAAGTCTTAAAGTTGTTACTTAGCATAACATACATGATCATAAGAAGTTCTTATCAATGAGAGTTTTGAGAACCTTGATTATAGAACAAATACCCTAAGTAACCATTGTAATTTCATATTCAATGTTGTTTTGCAATTTAAACACATTATTTGGTGAATATATATATCTCTATATATATATATATATATTTATATATATATATATAGTCAATATTTGGTAGCAACCAAAATATATTCCTTATCCTGCTGATATTGTGTTTGGCATAACATGAAATGACATCTTCAGTTACAATAAATTTATATCTTGGCTGATGAAGGCAGCAAATATTAGCAAAGATAAAAGAGAGCTCTATCATGCCCTTGATATATTTTATCTTATGTGCACATTGATCTGGAGGCTTTATTTTTTTTTGAGCTCTCGTATGTACCTACCGTCCATATTTTTAGACTGGTTTGAAAATCGGATTTTTCTTTTTTTTCCCTACAGGTAGAATATTAATCTTTTTACAACGTCAATAACACAAGCCATTTGGAACAGGTTCTTCTACCAGTTTCCTGTTTTGTAATCTCTGAGACTCCCTCTGAAGTGATATCTTTGTAGTGTCCCTTGGCCTTCAGTTTCTAAAGTGGTTCCTTATCTTTTTTATTTAAATTGCGTTATTCATCTTTCAGGTCATAAAGATTATCATCATGAAAACAGACTTTATTGTTTTTGGTTGTACTTTATTTTGCCATCTGTACTTGCAGAAGAATAAACTTTTGTATGTTTACATGTCCCTTAGGCATGTTTTCTCTTAAGCGTGAGTGGTGGTCAAATCAAATCACATTTGAAATGTGGCCCAAACTGTCCAGCTCACATATTCTTTAACTACCAGTTTAAATGCAGCTTATCTTTACTCATTTCTAAACTAACTTTTAAAAAAGTTATAATAGAAGGCGCAATTAAATTTAATGTTTGTTTAATGCCCTACAATGAAAAAAATATTGCCTATGAAGTAGAACATAAAAGTTAAATTAAACTCGATTTGCCAATTTACAAAAACTCATCTCACAGCTACATCTTTACGTCTTCTCAAACCTTTTAATCTTATACATCTTAAAGTGTATTTAAAAAAAATATTTTCTTCTAACCATAATGGGTGACATTTTTATAATTATTAAAATCATAAAAATTCTATGAAACCCTTTACCCACCCCCAGCTATTTTCTGTGGAGGATGTATAGTTACCACCAATTAGCTCCAGCACTGGCTCTGCGAACATCATGTGGGGTCTCAAAAAAACCCCACCGTGCACATGACCAGAGTGCCTATACTTTCTATTGGGACAATCGGTGGTAAGAATTATCTTACAGTGAAGAAGGCAAGTAGCAGCCGCTCCAATGCCTTGGCTTCAACCTAAGGTAAGTATATTTATTTACTTATCTTTGCCTCCTTAAATAATGAGGCAAACTCAGTACTTTAATATGCATGAGAGATGAATCATCAATTTTGTGGGCCCAGATTCCCAACACCATAACCCCCAATAAACACACCAACACAAACTGTTTTGGAAAAAATGGCCACAGATTTAAGATGTATGGGAAACAAATCCACAATAAAGTCATTGTCAGAATTGCTACCAAAAGTAATACAGTGCATACATTCCCACATTGTTTTCCAATCACCCCTCCCCCCGGATAATGACACCTCCCTTCCCATACATATAACACCACAATTAACCTTAACAACAAAACCAATCGGGAAAGAGTATACCGAGATACACCTTTCTCACACCAGGTTCTGAGCCACCTACTAGCTCGAAACCACCAACCAAACCAGAAACACACTATTTCCTATTACCCAGTATGCACCAAATTGATATTGATGATCAGGATACATACATTAAGAGGTGGGCCCCAGCATTTTATATTATGGTGTGTGTTGTAATAAATAATAATAAATAAAAAAAACACATTAGACTGATGGATAATGCACAATGACAATGAGAAATAACTACCCTTATTCTGACCAGCCCTATATATCAGAGTATGATGATATCAGAACATTATGTCGCAGTAGTCTCAGGGCCACAGATCTGATCTCACGTAGTGTCCTACAAATTATTGACCATGTAATAAAAAGTATATTACCTCCCTCTGACATTAAGCTTTCACCAGGCATCAGATATTAATGTACTGATCTAACTGTGGGCTGATCTAACTCTCTCATATGACCTAAATGTTGTTCGGTAGCGTGACCTATCCGTCTCAGGGTTCAGTGGAATGTTCAGGTCCCCTGCCACGATTAACCTAGCCTGCCTCCATCAGAATAGCCACCTATGAAAAAAACGCTGTGTGGATATCACTGGGGCATAAACATTGGGGGGATTTGTGTTAATGGTGTGTGTGAATGGTGTTGTTTAGACTGTTTCTTCATCATGGAGAGAAAGAAACAGGCCTTCAGTCAACTAAGGCTGTTGGAGAGGCAGGAACAAGATAGGTAAGTAGCGCCATGTATTTAGTTGTCCATCTGTAGCGTCTAAACAAAGAGAGCCATTGTAAAAACAAAAGAGAGATACAATATACAGAACCTTTCACCCCAGTGACAGTGCCTCTGACCAGCCCTATATTTCAGAGTATGATGATATCAGAACATTACGTCGCAGTAGTCTCAGGGCCACAGTGCTAATAATAACAAACAAATAGAACAGTAGCAGTGCTCTATTCAACTAAATTATATTCCGTTCCACAGCATTATGCCCTGTAGCTTCTAGGCACAGAGTGGGGTCACTGGACTGTGGTCATAACCCCCCCACACCCCAAAGAAAAGGCTCCCAATGTTACAGTAGGCTTCAGGGAGCTGCATTTGCTGATGTTCAATACAGCTACGGAGCAACGATCATCAGCACGGTGGGAGCCACCTCTTCATCTGTATGGTAAGTTCTCCTTTTCCTTCCAGGCTTACCTGGGCTAAGGCTGGTGGTGTTCAATTTGTCTGAAGCCTCAATGGTTTTGTCACCTGGCGGCAAACAAAAGTGTAGGCCGACACACTGGATTCCCTAGCATTAAGTTGGTAGGGTCTCCGACAAACTGGTAGAAGCGTGCATAACACCTGTGGCCGTTCCAGGTATAAGACGTAAGGTCTTGCCTGCATGGCTCCCTGTTGGATGTTGCTTCCCTTACACACAGCAGGTGCCTTAAAGTTGAGTTTCCCACGAAACCCTCTGGTGCAGGGCAAGTTTACACAGTCTGATTAGGATGATATTACCCATGCTCCGGAAATGTTATCAAATGTTGGACCCAAATAATCAAGAGATGTTGGGAAACACATCTTCACTTTATCCTTTCAGACTCCTCCCCCGAAATTGCCTTATTTGAATGTGCTTCATGCATTCCTATTGGTGTTGTCAGTGGTGGTAATGTCTACTTTGTTTAGGAAGGTCACAAAAAAAATGTATTATTATTTTATAATAGTATACTTTTTATATATGCTAATTTTCATATAAAACATTCCTGGAGCTCTATCACAATTGTAAGTGCAGAAATATGTTGCAAATGTACAGAAAATCTTCATTTGGACATGGCTAGAGTCAGGGAATGTGTGGAGCTAGAGGCAGGGCAATCCACCTACCACTTCCCAACGTAGTGATGCAAAACACCCAGATGTGATGTCATATCTCAGCACACATTTTCATTATTTAATGAGGTGGTCATTTGGGAGCTGTGATTCAGTCCTGTGCTGCAACACATCGATTTCACAGCTCAGCGGACCAGTTAGGGGAGATTAGAGGATCTCTTCAACCTTCCCATGACTGCCACAGCCGCAAAATCAGGACTGTCCGTTGGAAAACATGACACTTAGGAGGTATCTTATATTACATTTGTGCAGACAACATAAAGTGCTTAGCATGTGCCTGGAAATACCTGGAAATAAGAGTCGCACAGGGTATAGTGTTGCCCTTGACAAAGTATCTTGAGTTGCATACTCAAGTATACTATGTATTCTGCATACTGCCCTCCAGGTGGTCAAGTGGGCAACCCTATCCCCAAAGAGGGAAAGTCTGTGATCTGCCAGTGACATTCCTAAACATTCTCTCATGTCCTTAAGTAAATTTTTACAAGGACAGCAGGTGTGCATGTTTAAATTGTAAACTGGCAGTGAAGAAGTGATCCACATCTTAGCCTAGTTAATCTTTTCTTCGCAGTGCTGTGTGCACAGCTACTCACAAGATAAGCGAGCCCGGACTGTGTGCCTTTTATGTGCACAGTGATACAATGGCCTGTAATAAACCACCCTCACCTGGTGTCCTTAACTAAACATCCTTTAATTACCACAGGCAAACCTCAACAATATGGACAGCAATACTTTTTACATTTGACTCCCTAATATACCTTGAACAACTAAACATACAGACTAACCACCTGCCTGAGGACATGCTCTGTTATTATGCTACTAACTTTTCACCAACAGCTTTGCTGTCTATGGATTATAAGAAGCAGGGGAATTATATGACGGTTTTTCTTCTTCGACATCATTTAAGTAATTATTTAAAAAAAAATGCTGGCTTGAAATCAGTTGCTGGATTAACGGGCCATTTAAAGTGGACACAAAGGCATAACTAATAATAGATTTTGGTAGAACTAGCTAAAGCAAAGGCAAAAACAAACATCCTCACCATGCTAGTGAAGGGGCTGCAAGTACAAGAATGCCATGCATAAAACAATTTATGAATACATACTATTGTGGGAGTGTGTGAACGTATGGATTGTTAACAACTGACTAGTGTGGCAGCCCCTCTGCTGTATAGGTGGGGCAGATTGACCTATTGGTTGAACTGGCTTTTTGGCACACTACTTGTCCTAGGCTGATCTACCTTGTAACTGGCCCATATACACTGTGGATCACTGTGCCTAGCCAGCATAGCCTTCAAAATGACCTTACTCTGTCCCTCATGAGGCTCATTGGGAATTATCATCATATCCTTGTGCTCAGCATGATAATGGCGACCACAGAGATAAGTGGTAGGAGGCAGCTGGGGCTTCATGTCAACTGCTCTTCACAAAAGCTTAATTATAATAATTAATGTATCATATCACATTCACATAAGCATACCTGGGAAGTCTCCAGGTTTGGCCAGGAGAACTCCAAGAGAAGCAGCACTTCTCCAGTTCTCCGGGTCAACAACCGAATCCCAGGTATGCACATGAGATATATTTAACCCCTTCAATCCCAGGGGTTTTTGGTACCTCAAAGCCCAGAGCAATTTTGCCATTTTTGGGGTATGTCGGTTTAGCGATGATTCTCTTTTCCTGTGAATAGTGTACCCATGTAAACTATATATTGTTTTTTCAAGGAGAGATAGAGCTTTCGTTTGATACCATAGTTGGATGATTAGCTGAAAATTTAGAATGAGAAATTTAGTAAAAACTAGCGAAGATTAGAAAAATAAACTAATTTTTTTTTACATTTTCCCTCTGAATCCTCACAAAATTAGGTAAAGTGATGGAAAATCCCCTCCAAGTTTATCAATTCAGGTGTCCTGATTTCAGAAATACCTAATTTATATAGATTTTCCAGAATTTGCCAGCTCCAGGGAGCATACTATTAGGTGTACAATTTTGTATAATTTTTATGCCTATGGCTTAACGGGTTTGGGGGTTGTGAACGGGGGCAGGAGGGTTATACTGGCTAGATGTTATGCTAGGGCAATGGGAAGTAAGGTTTTTTAATAATTTTTTTATTATCTTTTTTTATATATTTTTTTTAATTTTTTTTTAATTTTAATTTTTTTACATTTTTTTTTATTTTTTATATATTATTTTTACACAGAAATGGTTAGAGGTCCTCCTAGGGACCTCCTGAACATGCCAGTGATGTCACAATGACATCACAGCTCACGTTATAATTTTTTTTTAAATTATTTATATTAATATTTTAATGATTTATTTAATATTATTTTTAAATCAGTAACCGTTTTTTTTTTTCAGCTTTTCCTTTTCAGGACGGGAGGGGGAGTGAGAGAGATGGTCTCTCACTCCCCTCCCCGCGATCCCCCTGCAGCGATCACACTGTGATCTCTATGCAGGTCCTCACAGACCTGCATAGAGATCGCAGCGTCTCTGTGCCTCATCGGAGGGCAGGATATCCCCGCAGGGGATATCCTGTCCTCCGATGACCTTCCGGGTTACGTCAGCAGTGACGCAACCCGGAAGGGAATGCCCGATCGCGCGTTTGCAACTGCGCGATCGCGCGATCGGGCAGTTTACCGGTAACAGCTTACCGGCTTTCATGCCGGAAGCTGTTACGGGCGATCGGACAGCAGAAAGCCGGCAAAGCCGGCTTCTGCTGTCAGTGGGGAGTCCAGGCTGTCAAACGACAGCCTGGTCTCCCGTGCAGCGGCAGGGATGTGTCCCTGACGCTGCACGAAGGGCTGGACGTACCGGGACGTCCATAGGGGTTTCTTTGTGGGCGTTTTTTGGACGTCCCGGTACGTCTATAGGGGATTGAAGGGGTTAAAAGATGGCTTGCTTATTAACTTCATCTAGCTATCGGTGCATTGTCGCTCATGTGTGTGTTTTACTTTACTGAGAGAGTGGTAGATAAGTGGAACAGCATCCCAGCAGGCATAGTAGAGGCTAATACAGTGAGGGAATATAAACAAACCTTGGGTATAGACATATGGCTATACTGAATCTGATCCAAGACCAAGGAAAGATGCCAGGCTACATGGGCCAAATTGGTTCTTATCTGCCGGCAAATTCTATATTTCTATGTGAAGGCCCTGGTTGCCGGCAATACAGAGGCCAGCAGCATCCATAATGTGTTGTCAGATCATCTCTGATGGGCCTAGAGCGGCAGATCCAGAGGGTGGCAGCTTCTCTGCTACAATACCACAATATGTCAACCTGGCTCATGGTGAGAAAGATTTCTCTTTAATCAGCTTACTTAGTTTACACATCTGTTTGGCAAGTCATTATAGCTCATAACCATAAACCTCCAATCTGTAAAGTGCAATAGAATGTATATATAACTACCATGACCTAGATGAATAAGGATGTATTCAGAGTGTTGATTCTTTTCATGAATAGAACATTGTATCATAGTTCACCTGCCTTCCTTAGAGTTGTTTAATCATTACATATAAGAAGCAATAGATAATGTTATGGTGCCTTATCTATCTGTAAAATAGTGGCCAAATGGCCACCTGTCTGGAGAATAATTATTCCAAGTAATGTTTAACCATCACCACAGTTCCCAGCTCTTTCGGTGCATCCATTTCTTACATCATTGAAGTGAGGTTCATCTCATTTACCTCCGTGCCTATATATATATATATATATATATATATATATATATATATATATATATATATATATAACATGTACGAATGGGTGTGGTGTAGTTTTAGTTCATGTTCTGCCCACCTTTTGTTGTATATAATTTTTCTCTAATTCTGTACTATTTATATATTTATAAATATATTGATTGGTCTGAATTTTCATAATGAAATTTGGCTATAGTAAATCTATTGAAATATACGGCTCGCCATTGTAAAGGTAATTCAGGAACGTTATACCAACCAATTCAGGCCAGTGCCAGCCAACGTTATGCTGCACCATACACCTAAAGCGGCTGCTCCTATAAGAAATCTAGATGCTGTCATAACACTGATACATTGGAGGTCCCTGGACCCCCCTGGGGTCATAAGGAGAAGTTCATCTGGAATCTGGTCCACAAATTCATTGGCCAAGAACTTCAGATGGGTCTATAATGGCATCCTTCGGTGTGGATTTTTGTCTACTGACTTGTGTAATCAATTGCTGGAGGATGAGAGGCGTTACAGTGAATGCAATGGAATGACTGGAATCTGCCTTATGTTCTATACAAATCTGTACATTTTTGTAATTCTACACCGGTATTGGGTACTGTACCACCCTAAGATCTGGTATTTTTTTAGCTTTAAATTTGGTTAACACTGGCTAATTTGGTTTGACATGACGCACCTTTAACACCAAAATACCCTAAATGAAATACTGCAAGGGGTTTTTCTGGGCAGACAGGTTAATGAGAGCTTCTAATATATATATATATATATATATATATATATATATTGTGCATTTTGACTCAGTGTATATATTCTATGTATTTGTGATAGCACATGCCAGTGTTGTTTTAAGCAAATTGTTCTAAACACTTTTTGGATACAGCATATTTATACTAGCTACAAAGTGGGGTGCGCTATCTATACATATATATATATATATATATATATATATATATATTATGTTTTTATGTTTAATGTGAGGTCTTCGATTTTATATTTATATTTTGGAGTGGCTGCTTTAAATCCACCTTCTACAATTTTTGGTTTGTTTGTGACTTGTGAGAGTGACTTACTGACTTGAATTCCGATTACTATTAATCACTACTAATTGCAATAGGTAATAAATCAATAAACCTGTACAGAATTGTCATTGTATACTATTTACAGTCATACGTGGTACGTGATTTTAAGAGAATACTATGTAATTAGTATTCCCATTTCCCCTAGGGGATGCTATTGTCCCATGAAACACAAGCAGCATTTGAATCTTCTTTATGTGAAACAAATGTTCTTTATGTGAAAACAGTGATATCAAGACAGTTGGTCACTACTTTGTTTTACACTATGAACGTTGATGTGTTACGAAGTTCTCTTCAATAAATACATACAGTAAAGTTAATTCATACATCTGTGTGTATGTATATGTATATATACAGTATATATACAATATATATATATATATATATATATATATATATATATATATATATATATATATACATACACATTATATGGACAAAGGTATTGGGACACATCTCATAATTATTCAGTTCAGGTGTTTTAATCAAACCCATTGTCACAGGTGTTTAAAATAAAGCACCTGACCATGCAGTCTGTATTTACAAACATTTGTGAAAAAAATGGGTCGTTCTGAAGAGCTCAGTGAATTCAACCGTGGTACTGTGATAGGATGCCACCTTTGCAATAAGTCAGTTTGTGAAATTTCATCCCTGCTTGATATTCCACTGTCAACTGTAAGTGGTATTATTGGAAAGTGGAAGCATTTGGGAACAGCAGCAACTTGGAAACAGAAAAGACCACATACAGTAAAGTCACTGAGTGGGGTCACAGAGTGCTGAGGCGCATGGTGTGTAAAAGTTGCCAACGCTCTGCTGATTGCATAGCTGGAGAGTTCCAAACTTCCACTGCCAATAATATCACCACAAAAACTTGCGGCGGGAGCTTCATGAAATAGTTTTCCATGGCTTAACAGGTGCATGCAAGCCTCACATCACCAAGTACAGTGCCAAGCATCAGATTGAGTGGTGTAAAGCCACTGGACTCTGGAGCATTGGAAACATGTTCTGAGGAGTGACAAATCATGCTTTAGAATCAGCTATGGAATCAGCAGACCGTTGGCGACTTTTATGCACTATGCACCTAAGAATTTGGTGATTCCGCTCTGTGACTTTACGCGGACTTCCGCTTTGTGACTGAGTTGCTGCTATTCTGGGTTTGGCGAACCTTACATGTCTGACTATGAAGTTTGGTGGAGGAGGTAGAATGGTACAGGGCTGTTTTTCAGGGGTTGGGCTAGGCCCATTACTTCCAGTGCTTACAACACATTTTTGGACAATGTTATGCTTCCAACTTTGTGGGAACAGTTGGAGGAAGAAACGTTTCTATTCCAGCATGACTATGCCCCAGTGCACAAAGCAAGGTCCATAAAGACATTATTGAATGAGTTTGATGTGGAAGAACTTGACTGGCCTGCACAGAGCCCTGACTTCCATCCCATAGAACAACTTTGGGATAAACTGGAACGGAGATTGTGAGCCAGGCCTTCTCGTCCAACATCAGTGCCTGACCTCATAAATGCTCTTTTGACTGAATGTTCCCACAGAAACACTCCAAAATCTTGTAGAAGGACTTCCCAGAAGACTGGAAGCTGTTTCTGCCAAGGGCGAATCAGCTGAATCAGTACTTAATATAGCACAATAGGTAGCACCTATTAATCATATGTGGAAATTGTTCAGGGTAACTTTTGAGTATTACTGTCATTTTGTATTATTGCGGAGCTAAAAGATGTCAGGGACACTTTTTCCAATAGGTAAAATGGACGTGCCCAGAGTGCATCCTGTTTATTCAACATCAGTCTATTGGGGGGTCATACATAGTAACAGTAACTTAGTAAAAAGACACAAGTCCATTAACTTGCTGTTGATCCAGAAGAAGGTAAAAAAACTAAAAACCTAACTAATTAGGGAGAGCAGGTGAAAGGAGGCTAATGCTCAAGAGGCCTCCATCTTTGGAAAATGATTATCAGCTACTACTGAAAGGAGAAAGCACTGTAGCGTTGACAGCCAGTTACATCATTCAGCCTGCCTACTATATGCAATTGGCTGCTGCCATTGATCCCATGTACAGGAAGCATACCTAAGTATGATTCATGTTTTCAGCAGGGACAGACAGGGGAGGAAAACTGAAGTCTGCTTTGATAACACCAGTCCAAAAAGAATGCATGCACTGATTTGTATGCTGCATGCACCATGGACTCTAATTAGTAGCGTGTACCATTAAAAAGAAAATATGGCTGTTTTAAAATGTTCAAACATAACTTACTAGTGACAATAACACTCAATTAAAATGCTTATTTCAGAAAGGAACATGTTGCCCCACAGTATGTTAAAGGGATGAATACTTATTTGAAAAAGTAAAGAAAAAAATATTTAAAGTGAAACCACAATTATTTGTTGAGCCAAATGTATCCTTCTTAGAGCACACATATATAATAAAGTAAAGTCAGTGCTGCCAACCAACAGAAAATCTAATGATATAAAATACCACATTTAGCAACTATGATTACAGGAGAAAACGAAGTATAACGATAACCACAAACATATAATATTACATGTTTATCTAAAAGAAAGAGTGGAAGCATTTGATCCTTTGCATGCGTTGATTATAAATAATGATATAAACCCACCTCAGACAGTTGATTTTGTACACAACTAGTGATATCACCATAGCAACCAATGGAATGGTCAAATATCTGCTATAGCAATAAGACCACCCAACTGAGCTTTATAAGCAACCCATGGGGAATGCTTATGAGTGCTTGGAAGTATCTGGCCAATGTGCTTCCCCTTTGAGTAGAAGAGCCAGCATGGGCTCAAGCCCACTCAAAACCAACTCAAAGGGTGTAAGCTGGAGCTAGACTGGCTAAAGTGTCTCATCACCTTGTGTGCATCTGTATCCTGGTGTGCAGCAGGTGAATCCAGCTTGAGGCGATGCTCGACAGAATGAGCCCTGGTTTGATTCTGCTTATTTTGCTCCAGCATCAGCAAACCCATCTCATCCACCACTACAATGATATCAACATTCATTCCATATAATATCAGTGCTGGTTGTCAAAAAGAGGAGGAGTGCCAGTAAAAGCTGGCTAAAATACAGCTTGGCAAGCTGCGCCTGGCTAACTCTTAACACACCACTGGCCATCTTTAAGTTTAGCGTTTCGTACATAACCTTCAACGTGCTGAATGTGAGTTTATAACAGAGAAGTTCTGATGCTTTGAAAATGCCAAGTAAGAGTCTGTTATATACTTGATAAAAGGGCCATTTTTTGTGAAGTATTTCTACTCATTAAAATACTACAATAAAAAAGATTTAAAAAATCAAATTACCCAATCACAGTACTTTAGAATGGGATGACAAACCAACAATGTCTTTAGGGTTAAAAAGGTAATAAAGTACTAAAACATTTATGTTTTGGTTCAAATGAATGTGTTTAGCACCGTTGGCTATACTGGCATAATGGAAATAATGAATGCCAGAGAAAGTTATATTTTTCGGGCAGAAACATTAGCAAATATGTAGCTGTATATATAATTCTTATTTGTAGTTCAATAAATTCATAGGTATTATGACCTTTTAAAGTAGGGTAATGCCGACCTAATGCCCGTTATCTGATATTAATCAGATAACATATCCCACATATATAGGTGACAAAAAACTGTATTGCACAACCTCTTAGTAAAAAGGCCCTATCCTTCTGATGTTATTTTCTCCAGTAAGCAATATAAAACAAACATCTTGTGATATTGCTTACTTTAGATTTTCTTCATGGGAAATTCATTTCTGCTTGTCTTCATTCAATGTTAGTAAAAGTTATCTAATCAGTTAAGTAAAAGATTAAGTCTTTAAAAGGTTAAGTTTAATATAGCCGCATGTTTAAATCATTTAGAAAAGTAGAAATTATTATTAATTTATACAGTATGACAAAGGGACATAACCAAAAAGCAGCATATGCTACTGCCTATCATTTCTGGTAACTTGGGGGTCCAGCCATGTGAGTATATGGGTGTAAGGGAGTCTTTATAATAGTTCTTACTTAGTGGCCTCATAATTTGGTGATAAATATACTTACTGTGGTCTTGAGTTGTATGTCAACAATCTACATGGAATAACTGTATATGTAAATAATCTTCATCTTATAGCACAAGAGCACTATAAAGCAGGACTATCTTGATTTCACTCTCAGGGTTTCGGCTACCGCACAAAATACCCATAATGGACAGCTTTGCCAATAGGTTTTTCTAATTCCCCACCTAGGAAATGTCCATAGGCAGTAACAAAGGTAGTATCGCCATTGTGTTTCAAAGTTCTTCTATCTGAATTACACTAGCAGTGTAATAATTCTGAAAAGAGGAAAGGACATTCCTATGACATCTAACATTGCTGGACATGATGTGGGAAGTGTAGCCATCAATCCAGAACGTGTAAGGTATGTCATTTTATCGCTGTTTTGTACTGAAAACATGCTTTTGTTCACTTATGTGTAGCACAAAAGTCCCACTAGAACAAGAGGCAGTGTGTGTAACGCGATCATGAGATGGTCTTCCTCGCGGACAGCTGTACAGGGTAACTTGGACCGTGAGAATATAAAGTAAGAGAATACAAAAAAAACTTAATAATCATGCTTATGTTTCTCGTTGACATGGAAGGCCGACCTTTTAGCAACATTTCAGGGTATTTATCCTGGTGAAACACAAGTAATCCAAGTTTGTGACAGCTGGGAGGTATACCAGTAGATAAGGCTTAGCAAGTCTGTTTTAATTAATCATGTGCAATAATTAACTGGAATGTAATGAGATATAATCATTTTGAAAACACTACTAGTTTGTCTCAACACCTAAGCATAAGGTTTGTTATGCACCTGTGTCTGATCAAAGGAAGATCGTTGGATAGCTATTAATGTGACCACAAGTCATTATGAGTTGGTTTGACAAGCGATACCTATGTACATTGTGAGAAACATTAACAATTCATGAATGTCTACGCTCACGCCCGCTGTTTGTGTATCTGATTACAGTAACACAGCAGGTATACAAAGTGCTAACACGTTTGGGATGTTTACTTATCCTTCCTTTATTTAATACGCAACACGCAAATTCCTACATGTAATGTACAAAAATTGTAAAATGTTTTTTTGAGAAATAATCCCAATGCTGTTACCTTTTGAGCATGGGGTACACCCGGAGGTGGTGGGAATGCACTTTATCTGACAATAGCGTATGTATGTGTGCATGATTTGATTGACAAATTGAACAAATTTACAATATGATGTTACATGAATATTTTCAACTTTTGTCATGATTTCTTTTAACCCCTTAATGACAATGCCTGTACATGTACGGGCTCAAAATGCATTGTTTTCAATGGGTTTATTGACCGCCCATTGTCCTTAAGGGGTGAAGACAGAAGAGCACTAGTGAAAAAGGAAAGGCTTCTTGAACAAAAAATGAAGCACCACCACCAATAGACCGAGACATTATTATTCCTCCTGTTCTTCTAAATAAAATGATGTAGTGCAAGCATTATCTGATCAATTTGCCATCCCGGGGTTCTCTCCCTTATCCTCATTCAACCTTACAAATCCTTCTTGAACCAATCAGCAACTTAACAATAGGGCAAAGATAAGTTAATTAGGTGGAATAATTATGCAGATACTGGGAAGATGAAATTAGGTAATTTTTTTTTTTTTTTACCACACAGCTTAGTTTAATTTGCAAATTCCCATCAAAGAGATTTAGACTTATGTAGAATTACATAACAGAGCATTTAATACATCAAATATTATACAAATAAGTTATACATTAATTAAGCATGTAGCAGTCTACCATTTTCCTAGTTTACATATTATTGTGAACTGAACAGTAAAGCAATAATTATTCCAAAAAGAGAAGTTGTATATGCATTTACGAGTGTGTGTGTGTGTGTGTGTGTGTGTGTGTGTGCGCATCTACACGCAAACACTGACAGCTGGTGGAACTTTATTGTCTACATAGAAGATTAGCAGGAGAATTTAGTGTTCATGAGACCAATTACTACATGGTTCCCTCAGGGAAGAAGAGATCAGATGTTTACTGGGGGTTAATAATAAATGAATTGAAGGGAAAAAAACCGTAGTACCGAATACTATATTCAGTGTATTCATGTCAGCAGGTTGTAATTAGCTAATTAAATGACTGGTTGATGGAATAAGCTATATGGGCTTCATTTTTTTTATTTTTTATTAATGAATATTTATCATCTCCTGCAATTTTCTGTCTTTCTGATTCTTGGGAAAATAGAAGAACTGTAATAACATATTTTTCAGCTCAGATTCAATTGGTGTTGTAATTAGTTTTAAATATAATGATATGTATGAATATGTGTCATGGAGTTCACATTTTAAATGATAAAAACAGCAGCAAAACTGTATTATCATAGGCTAGTGTCAGTTTTTTTTTCTTCTGAAGCGATGCATCAAGTATCGAGGTGAATCGAGTCTTATTTTATGTGGTTCCAACCCAAAGACATTCTTTACAGCAAGGTCTCTGAAGCCCAACAATAAACTGCCTATTGAAGTAGGGACTACAGGTGCTGTGAAGCAGGGGTGTAAAGCGATGTAGGGGGCTGGCAGGTCTTAGGGGGTCCCATGCCTTTTTGATGTAGAAATTACTTTTTTGAAAATGACACTAACATTGTATTTACCTACTCCATATTATAAGGCATTTAGATCCAAAATGGGATACGTACACAGGAGGACCTAGGATTATGTTACTTCTGTTGATGGATTTTAAAGAAAACTGTAGTTTCAACTCCCTAACTTCTCTATTCATTATGGAGCGTCAACAAAGCCAGGTTTCTCCAGCAAGGTGGACTGAGCTGGCCTGTTGTATAATTCCATGGATGATGAGGCTTTGGAGAACTCTCATTGATTTACCGATACATTATACAGCTCTTCCACAGCAGAACCTTACTGAGATTGGCCCTTCATAACGCATAGTAAAGTCAAGGAGTTTGAGCCAAAACTCTTCTGCAAACTATCCTGGAAACTTTACATTTTGGTTTGTCACAGAGACTAGGGGTAACTCGTTTCAATAAACTCTCCTGGTTCCTTTAGCCTTTAGACACTGATGTGACTGCCGTTTCACAGAAAAGCATATGTAAAGAATACTGTTTCATGTTATGACAGACAGTACCAGTATATCTGAGAACAAGCTACACATATGTTTTACCGTCTGCTTTGTGTTGTCTTTGAAGAATATTGGTTACTACAACTGGGAGAACAGTTTTTGTATATGCTTATCTTTCGATTATATAGCCCCACCTGTTGTTTCTGATAAGTCTTTTGGAAGTAAAATGCTTCCACTGAGCCATGGCATAGTTTGCTTCTTAAACATTAACTTTGCTATCCCTGCTTATCACTATTTGTATTTTTTTCTATGTGTAAGAGAAATATTCTTCATAAATAGGTTTATATATGTTATTTTTATTGACCTTGCAACTTCTTATAGAAGATGCTCTATTTTTTTCCAGTCTCGGCAGGATTTAACCTCTCATGGAAAAGTACATATACCAGTGTGGATTGACCGGTAATTTAAAACAATAAAACCTTCACTTATGACTTTTAAGTCTAATATTTGTCATTCAATAAATAGCCCTATTATTTAATGTGTACTTATGATAGCTCTTTCTTCTATAGCAAATAACTATGCTTCTGCTTGCTTTCTTAATGAAGAGTTGGAATACCTGAAAGCCTTGCCAGCTTTAATGGACAACGCTAACAATATTAATTCCTCTAACAGAATGTTTATTACCAGTATAATATAAAAAAAACAAACTGGGCCAAAAATGTTTTTGCTACTTTGCTTAAGATTTTTTTCTGCAGAATAGATGCCATTGCTGAAAACAACCCCAATAAATGTTCTGCAATATCTTGAGTACGATCATACCAGGGATACACACAGTATGTTGTAATGTTTTAGAAGACTAAAAACCTCTACTACCTATTAATTAAATACTTTTCTTTTGGGGGTCATTGAAGTCTTTTTTGTTATTTTATATTTCTAAGAGGTTTTTAGAGGTATGAGGTATATCATCATTTTTAGCAGGGTCAACAAGTTGAGTTGGGTAGCTATAATAAGCAGTTCATGTGTGGTGCCAAAATGTAATCCAGGAAGCGTAGTTAGGTGGTCTCACTGCGAGTACAATATAGGCAAGACTGGCAAGGGCTGTCAGAGGAGAAGGAAATGGGCATATGAGCAGGTACTGGGGGTTAGGGTAATGGTGCAGCACAAGAGCTACCACGAGTTGCATCAACCAACAGAAAGCTACAACACACGTAGAACAGTGGGCCAGAAGTGTAAATATTTTCCTGGTTACTACTGAGCATGCTCCCAATTAATTAGGCGAGAATACTGTATATTAGCGTAGGAGTGTGTAAATAGGTGTGCCATTGCGTATGTTAATTACAGAGGGCAAAGGGGCCGATTGGGCCACTTGGATTTACCTATCACCCAGGGCCAGAAGGTACCAGTCCTCCCACTGCTGCCAAAGGGGGACCTCCATGTTATATCCACTTGCCGCCAAGGGACCTAGAGCTTGGTGCGAAAAGGGGCACCAAGAATCTGAAGATGCAATGTTACCTGCTGCATTCCTGATCATGTGGGATTAGTCAAAAAGGGGATCATCGGAGTTAAAAACTCTTCAAGGGCTCTTCTACTTTGATTGGTTCTTCCGGATGTGGAAAGGGAAACACCAAAGTATTCAAACAGTGTGAGCATAGCAAGGACCATTACACTTAAGCTGTTAACTTGAGGCCAATTATGTCGGTCCCTGCATACAGGAGAGATTCAAGGCTGTCAAAAAAACCAACGTATATTTACAACAACATCAGTAAACATCACCAAAATGTACTCGTACTACCCAAGTTTATAGCAATTGCCAGGCATTTTCAAGGTGCAGAACCCCTGTCTCCTGCATCTCAACTATGCACCTGTACAGTTTGGGCCTTTTAAAATGCTGTCCTGCTCTTTTATTCCATTGCTCATTGTTTTTTCATTGTTTTTTCTTTCCTTCCATCTCCATCCGCACAAAACACGGCCACTCTAGAATGCATGGGCCTTAGCTGGTTCTACATATCAGAACAGTTTCATCCAGAAGCTAATTAATCACATTAACTTTGCTAACATTTCCAACTTCAACCTTGCATCAAGTAGTTGCCCTACAGGCCTTCCTGATCCAATTAACCCAATCACCATGTCTTAGAAAGCACAGATCTGTGTGAGCAACACCAATAATAAAAATACAAGGAACTGTCTTGACACTAATACTCTTCCTCAATAAAATAAAAAATCTAAAGTATGTCTTGAGAACTATATATAGTAAGAAGAAAGTAATTTCTAAAAACTAAATATGAAATCAACCATATCTTAAAGAGGAAGTCAAATTAGAGATAACACCATCATTTAATGATATAAAATATTCTTGGGTTTTGTTTGATAGTTAAAGTATGTATTATTTTATTATTTAGTATTTATTTATTATTTTTTTTTATGTTATTCATATTTTTCAGCTCAGGCATCTCACCTCCATGGTTACAGACAAGGCATCTCACGCTTTGATTTCCCATAATCCGTCATTAAAAACAGGATCTGTTTTAGTTAAGGAGGGGATTTGTGCTTTGTGTTTGGATGGAACCCACTTTTTTACAGTAGATGGCACACACAAGAAACTGTGTACCATCACAAGTCTCTCTGTAAAGCTTTCGACAATTTATTTGGACAATTTGAGACATTCAGTTCTATGTTAAAACAATGTGTATTTAGCACAGGTTAACTAATAATAGTAGACCTGATTCCCTGTTGTTGAGTTAGTGGGTTTCTATGAATTATGTTTGGGTTTTTAAGGATTGTCTTTGGAGACTTAACAGATACCAGAAACGAATTCCCAGTAATAATAATACCAAAAGTAACGATGGTGTATTCCATATGTGGAAGCAATCACAACATATCGTCCTGTTCCCATAGTCACTTTTTCGCAAACCTATTTCAGATCGATACTAGCTACGCTTGTAACTGTGATCTCAGGTGACCACGTGTATTTATAATTTACCAGGCTATGGTTTATGCATGCTCATTACAAGCTGTTAATGAGATCTCCTCTTCTCATATTGTAACAGAGCAGACAGGCGGGGAGTGTAAGTATTCAGCTTCTCTGCCAGGGGGATTGAATTCTTTCCTGGCGTTGGAACATTCAGATTTGCATGTGCTGTAACAAGCATGACAATGAGCTACCTTGTGCATATTTAACATGCCTTATTTTGTGACTGAATTATGATTTCAGCTATTCTTGTAGGTGTTGCAGACAACAGACATATAGGGGAAAAATTCAGAAACACGCTAGTTCTACTTAAGAAATGAAGGAATACATTTACCACGCAGATGCATATTTCTAATAATGCATATAAAATTCATACATCGTTTCATTTAGGTCTGTGGTGTCTAAACGTGAAGCTCTTTCCCCAAGATGTACTTCAGTTTGATAGCTAGAAATATGAACACTTATGTTTTTCCCTCTAATTTTTTGAACAAGATTAATAGTTGGGATTGCAGGTGTTTGGTTATTACAAAATACTGCATTATTATTACAAAATATAAACATATTTAGCACATAAACTAAATTTACTATGGCAAAAAAGCAAGTCAGGTTTTAATATTTATGATATTTCGCTTCCTGAATGAGACTTATTGTGCTCAAATCAATGACCAATAAAAATCTTAATTGATTTTGGATATTCTTCTCTTTTTGCTTTTTTCAAGAAAAGACATAATAGACAATAACAACAAAAAAGTATAAATAAATTCTTTTAAAAAAAAAAGAAGTGGAAACATATTTTTGATTGCTTTCTATTGACTCTAATAGGACTATAATGGGACTATAATATGGTATATCAGCTACTTCTTAGCAGCAACAAAACCATTGTAAAGATTACATATATATCACCAGAAAATAAATATGATATATATATATATTTCAAAATAGACATGATATAGCTAGAGAGACAGACACGTGCTGCGTTGTCACTCAGAATGTTACTTACACCATTGTTGTCTCAATAAGTCATTCATCCTCAACGCTCGGCAGCATTGCTGATTGGGGGGCATTACATTGTGTAAAATTCATGGGAAAACTGCTCTACCCCAAGGCTGTTTGCAAACAGTAATTCTCCAGGGGGTTTCAAATTATTGGACCTGGCACTGATGATCATTCAATATAATTTCCACACTGCTGTTGCCTTCCAGCAATAGGACTATAATTATCCGCCAGTGAAATAATTTAGCTATTACATATAACTCTGAGACCTTAATCTGCTTTATGAAAATGGTGAGATCATAAACTATAGTTGTATGTTATAAACTGTACTGTCTGCAGACATTCATCCCTAGCATCTGCATGTTAGATAAACTAATTGTGATATTTTAATACTCTCTAGTTCTTATGTTATTATATTGAAACTGACCAGCAGTTTATTAGTTCTACAGATTGGTTGGTTATTAAACCTTTAAGGGGAACTGTTGTCGACACAGCTTTTATTACAATTAATTGATTTTAATGAATAACTTTAATTTTGTTTTAATAAAATGTAGAAGTTTAATTGTTTTGGAGATAGCGTTATAATTTAAAAAATTCATGGAAGTTGAGATTAAAAAAGGGTGGAAAAAGGAACATAGGCTATAAGTCCATGGTGTACACATAAGGTTCGTTTTTTTAATTTCTTAACACCATTATATAGGTTTATTTAGCGTATAGAACAGTAAAATGGGGTAATACATTTATTCACCACTTTTTCTTTTGACATTAGCCATAAATAATAATAAACGTCCACAATGTCTCCTTTGGGTTCCATAATGATAGTTGGTTCATGAATAAATGCAATGAATATATTTAAATAAATTACAGTTAAATTAACACTTTAACTGCAGATCATTTGGGCAATCCAGATTTGGAATCGGTTCCCACCAGATTCTACAGGACGTGCTTTAAGTCAAATTCCTGTTTGGCCCTCCTCCCAGGGTCCTCCTAATGAGATAATGCCAGGCTTACCAGCAGAAGCAAATAGTGCATGTGTCTTTACGAGGGCTCGAAGCATTCTGCTCTTATCGGGGGAGATTTCTTCACTGTCCCTGAGGCATCTTTGTTTTATGTAGGTTTTGGTGTGGTTTTGAATTTGTACATACGGTATTTCTGTAAGGCTGTAAATGCCCGGTGTGAGTACTGACGGTTTTAGAAAGAATTTACAGATGCAAGTAAAGCTCTTAAACACGAACATCCACTTCACTATATAATGGGTATCCTCTTCCAGCAATTTTAGAATTACAATAGGGAGTTTGCTGCCCTTCCCCAGCAGGGTGACCATAACAATTTTTATACTTATTTTACTGACAGCACATAGACTATGTTACCCCGTGGTGATAGGATGGAGACATTCACAAAATTCCTCTGTTGCACATCTGACATACTGCAGGATATTTTCAGGAAGCATATCCATATCACATATTGTTGACGTATAAAGTGCTTCCTTGCAGTAAGTGGCAAGTATAACTGAGTAATTGTTTTAGTTTACACATCACACATAATGCACAGTAAGACTACATATGCTCAGCAACCATTTAAAATGTATACGTGTCTTGGAAAAATTGGCTTATGTCACCTTTATGTTAAACTTTGTCACCTTCTTACATGACCATTTTTGCCCACGCATTGTGATATACACCTATGCTCTTTGTGTCAGATAAAATTACTTAGGCTTGCCTTCCTGAAATAGGGAGGTATGTGTTTATGCACAAGTGAGTGGGGCTTTCATAATTCATTATTTTTAATTGCAGTGTTCTTATTTAAACTCCATGTCTTTCGGTCAAAATGGAAGAGTGAGCACAGCAAAAAATACTACTCAATGATAATTAAGTTCCATTTGTAATTTCAGTCTTGTTCTTTATGTTCCTTGTGTTTATTTGCATGTGGCTGTGCAGGTGGTGATGGCAATGTTGTGTTTACAACTAGGTGTTAAGTAAGTGTCTGAAATACTGTATGCAATGTGGCTGTTGTAGAAGCTTGTAAAACTTTAATGTAGTCATCTGATATCAGTTTTGGAGATAATTATACCTTGATCCTTGTTTAAGAAGACACCAAAGCATTGTGTGTCAGTGTCAACACTGTTACCTTCACACATAACCTAACTTGTAGGCACCCTTTGGAATAGTATAGGTATGATAAACCATAAAACAAAGCTTTTAATAGACAAAATATATTAACATAATTGAAACAGCGCATACACATTGATGTCTGGAATTCTTATGAAACCAGTGTTTCCTTGTTCCCTTTCAAGTTATGAATACAAGTCAGATTTAGTGCTGTTTGCCCACATCTTAACATAAAAAAGTGATCTCCAAATACATTCATAGTTTATCGGTATGGATTCATTCAACAGGAATGAATGAACAAATAAAAAAAAAGCTGGAATGTCATCAATTTGTAGATTAGAAAGCAAACTCTATGCAGATAATATGACTCTGCAAGCTATGAATAGCATGCGAAAAAAGCATTAATGAAAAAGGTGATAAAGTGATTGATTAAATATTTTTTGCACACAAAGCTTCAGATAAAATATATAATACATACAGTTTATGTATATATACAGAACACCTGTGATATCAGGGATCAGACTTTGTTTCCAGCAAGTTGATCTCAATCATCATTTGTTACCATGGTAGCAAGCAGCCATATTGGCTGCCTGCTCCAAGGGCCAATGTGTTGCCTAAAGCCAGTGATTGGATTTTTCCCTCTCCACTTGTATTCATTCTTTTTCTCCCTACACGGAGCTAAACACAACGTAAGTCTTGCTGGGGGAGGTAGAATAAAGGTGTCTTTCAGGTAGCCCTATTACTCAACAGAAAACTATCTTTAGTGATTTAGGAGATATGTAGGCCATCTGAGCACACAGCCCTTATGTAGCTGGCATTCAGAGGCCATACTGGATACATATTTGTGCCATTCCTTGTATTTTTATACATACATTTTTCCATTTGTCTATTTACCCATCCATCTCTATCCAATGTATAGTCTTTTAGGCAAATCTAGTGTACATAATAATAATAAAGTAAAATCACCAATGGTGAACACAAATGACTGAAAAAACATATAGATGAGACAAACACATGCTCTATTCCAGCACTGACACTTATAATTCACAAGGCTAAAATCTGATTGATGGAATTTTTTTTTGCATCATGGTTTCTAAAGGCCTCAAGCCATCCTTGATCATCCACAGTGAACATATGTCCACATATTCCCTGGGGCAGTGTTCCTAATGTGTGCATCCATGTGTCTGTATTTGTTTAGAGTGTGCTCCTACTGATCTAATTGGACCTTTCCCATGACCCACTGCTTCCTTAAGTTTGCCACTTGCTGCTACCAAATGAGAGAGGCTTTAACCAAGGGTGCCTAAATGCAAATGAATGGAGCTATGTGCACAGGCTGATGCATATTATAAATGCAATTTTGCTGAGAACTTCTCTCCAGGACAGTTATAAAGAGATCTCAAACACGGCCCATCTGTTACAATCCTCCACTGATTTATGGGAGCAATGGATTTGTTAGGGACTCTTCTGTTAATAAACCTTTGTCTCAAAAAAAAAAAGCTTGTGGAAAATAGGGCTTTTATTGTCTAAATAATTAATCGACAATAATATAAACATTTAGCCACAGCATATTTTATGCCTTTTCAGTTTCTTTATTAAAAGACAGATATAGATGAGGGGCCTTTTTTAAACATTTTAAGAATAGATTTATGAAAATATGTATTAGGAATTGAACGTATTAAAACATAAAATCTATGGCAATTTATTAAAAACAATATTCTTCAATGGCTCTTTATTACCTAATTTCAGCTTTTCAATGATAATCACACATATATTTTATTATTGAACTACATATATTCAGATACTTCAAATGTAGATAGATAGATTGATAGATAGATAGATAGATAGATAGATAGATAGATAGATGGATAAATAGATAGATAGATAAAAAGACAACCAGCAGATGTCCCCAAAAGAACAGATGTATGTGGCTTAAATTTACCTCAGGGCAATTGTGCTTCCTCGTGTTAGGGATAAAAGGCACGTGTGTACTATGTTTACATTTCCTACTAAAGCTTGACCTCCAGTCACTTTATAACCCAAATATTTGACATAAAACTTGAAGGAAGTGAACTTATTGATTAGATAAAAGTACTTTATTTTGGTATACCACACTGAACATACTGTAGTTAAAAATGTTACTGCCTATATAAATTCAATATCTCCAAATATTAATATTAATGTTAATATATATATATATAAATTGGCAATTGATACAGACCCTAAGGACACTTTATTAAACAGTCTAATTAACAAATATCGATGAATCAGATTACAACACTTAAAGATTAAAATATCGGAAGTCATGAAGGGTGCGTTTTCGTTGTTCAGCCCGAAAACCGAACATACGAACATGGCGGCGGCAATACGAAGACACACAACATGAAGAATCTTTGTTTACTAATCTCCCTGGTCCCCTACTCATCTAGCCTACCTTATCTACGCAGCATCGCATCGCAGGGGTTAACGGGAGCGGAAATCCGTAGGTTCACCGCTAGGAGTTAAAGACCTTTAACTCTAGGAGTGGGGAGACAGGCCAAGTTCCCTGTCAGGAGTTAAAGGGCTGTGCAAGCGACTCTATTGGTCGCCTGCAGGGGCCTCCTCTGGCATCAACCAATTGTCCCTGCAGAGTCGGCCCTTTAGCTCCTGATGGCCGAACTTGGCATGGGGAGACCATGCTCTTCCCGCTCCAAGAGTTAAAGGTCTGTACGAGCGACTCTATTGGCCAAGTTGCGGCACCAGGATTTTAAAGGTCTGTACGCTGCTGCGTAGTGTGTACCATGTTAACCCCATATTAACCCCTTCTACAAAAAACGAAGAGAAAAAACAAACACGAAGAATGTACACGAATATTTGTCCAAACCGAACATAGGAACGGGCGAATATTCGTGGAATACAAAGATTTTTTTCCCCACGAAGACGAACACGAAGAGTTGGCCAGCGCCCAAGTCTAATTAGTAGTAACAAATTTGAGTGTATTCTCTAAGGAGCTGAGTTAAGGGTTAACTTACACACTAAGTAATGTCAAAGTTGTTTGCGATGGCATGTAACTTTGAATTTTGATAGTTTCAGGCATGGGCCTGTGAGTTCAATAAAAACTAATGGACTTTTAAATCATTACGAAATTAAGCTTACGGCTTAGGACTCCCTTTTAAGAATGGAGCCCTTTGGCGAAGCATTTTAGCCTCTATTGACTTGAATGAGCCCAAAGACTTAAATGCACCCTTCAACCACTTGGGGACACTAGAGTATATATAAATAAAAGATGGAGAATCAAATGAATTGTTTGATGACACTGAATGCAGGGTCAGGCTTGCCTGGGATGCAACTGTCCCCTAGGCCAAAAGTCTTCATAAAGGCTTGTGAAGGTTTGTGAAGAATTAGTCTCACAATGGCCATCCTCACGCAGCAGAGCAGGCTCTAGGTAGGTACAATCGCACATTTTACACACATGCTCATGACAGCACTTACCGCACCACCTGAATTGGCGACACTTGTTATCCATCAGCCACAAGCTAGCATCTGGACCTATTCTACCACTATGTATTAGGGTCTGACCCAGGATATGATTCATGGGACACCCCTTTTGGAATGGTTGAAAATGAGAATAAGGCTGACTAGGCCTAGGGCGGCTGCAGTCCCTTGATACAAATCGGGGGGGGGCAGATCGCCCTTTTGGCACCCACTTTAAAATATCTATATTTTAAGAACCAGGAAGAAATCCAGAGCCATGCCTTCTACAGCAAACATCAGAGCCAGTTTTCTAAAAGAGGACTACATAACCCTTAGAGTGTTGGGGGTAGAGATTGGCCAATTTTTTTTTAATTTTGCTATAGTTATGTTTAAGTTACAACCTTAGAAACAATGCACACCTAACTTCCAAGTTAGGCTATTCATAGACACCTCATCTTAGTGCAAACTATGTATCACATAACACAAAGATTGTGGTAACCCTCCTGCAAAAAAACAAAACACAAAACATATTTCCCTGCAAATTTCTAAACAATAGTAAAAGTGATGGAAAATAAATAAAAAGATGTTGATATAAATATATACAGTATATATATATATATATATATATATTATATTGCACATGCAGCCACATAATTAACGGTACTAAATGAAATGCGATACACAAGACAAAGTGATAGAAAATACACTTAAACACAATGGGGAGGATAATGAAAATTGGAACACCTATCCTTTGTGTGACTTTACCAAAGCCCGTTAATGGAACTGTAGATGGCACAGATAGACTAAGGTCTGATTAGAATCTGTCACCAGGTCTGACAATATTTATGGGTGAGAACAGTTTAAGTTCAGATTTCTTTGGATGTGCCTTTATTTGAACTGTATGGTGTAAGGCATCACAGCTGATGTGTGTAAACACATATAATTGGACTACCTTATTGTGGCTATTCTAGTTTTGTTTGTATTGAATACCTAACCCTGTTGATTCGAATTTGTGGTTGGTATTTAAAAGCCTTGTACTACATTAATTGCCTTTTACCTATGATTATAAATGTATATGGTATTGGACATACCAAATATTCTGAGCTCCTAAAAAAAGAGGGATGGGGGGACACAGATCATCAAGATGGGGTTAATATATATGCATGGTGGACACAGCATAGCATGGAGGTACTGAAAAAGTACAACACAGATCAATAATGTTAGAGTTGTGAGGACAATGGCAAGTTTCTCCAGCATGAAGGACTGGATGGCCTAGTATAATGCATTGTCCACCATTGTCCTCTCTGATTTGACTATATATTAGTCAAGGTTGGCCGAGATTTTCCTGCAGCATAATCTCACTGGAGCTGGACCTTCATAATGTATAGTGAAGTCAAGGACCTGAAACAAAAGAAGAGGAGCGCTGCTACCTATTTAACAGGTTTCTGTATCTGCCTCTAGCAAGCAAGCAGGCAGCTTGTTATGGAAATTAAACTAAGGGTGGGTAAGGATGTGTTTTGGTTGTTTAATTGCACTTTTTTTTGTCTCCGAACAAAGCTAACAAAAGATCACGATACTATTGAAAGCAGAGAACCATAGCAACGTTCCATTCAAGATGCACCTTATTCCTTGTAATATATGCACTAGATTATAACATGGGCCAACAATATAAAACTAAAACATTAAGAGGACTACCAGCTTGTTTTTCCATTGAACTGTAAGACTGTACATTTTATGGGATTTAGGTTTTTTCCAAAAGATGCAAATATTACTTGCCAGACAATGTTGAGAATTGCTAAAAACTGAAACAATAATACATTATATGACACTGGGGTTGGTCTGTGATTGCCTAGGAGACTCTGTCAATCAATCAAAGAATGCTAGCTTTTTCTCTAACAAATGCAGACTCAGTTTTGTTTTGCCAGTTTTTGTTCTACTGCAGCTTGGGAGTTATTTCAAATCGTAAATACAAGTGCAAAAAAAAAAAAAAAAACAAAACCAGATCATTAATTAAATGCCAGTGCACAGTGCACTGACAGTCATGTCAATGTTTAGGACGTGAGACCTAATGTGTAGTTTATGTATAGACACCTGCTTACATGCCATGTGTAAACTCAAAGAGCCCAGTGTATGGCTGAAAAGTAGCCTCTATGGAAGAGCTGTCCTTTAACCCTAAGCAGTGATCACTACAATACATATCTTATGTCCTAGGCAGTTTCCAAAGTCTGGGCTCCAGGCACTGTTGAGCATGGGTCAGCTCAGGCCAACAGAACCAGCGACACTTTTTCCCCATTCCACAAGGCCCCTAAGTGGGCTTGTTTGTGACAAATATTTGCTTTCTGTAAACATTAACAGAAAAACCCCTAAAAGATGTTAGTATACCTATCATTTTTTCAGTCACCCCATGGAATGTCTACATTGTGCAGAAGTCGATCTGGCGCCTGTCTGGGCTGACTCCACAATGTATGGGAAATGCATACAAGAGGTCTATGCCTACATTGGCATTCTAAATATTAAAAATAGACACAGCCACAACGGGGCTTGTTGCCTGGGGTGCTATCTGGTCGAGGACCAGCAGTGTATCCATCAAACATGTTTATCAGATGTAAACGAGTTAACAAACTATGTTAATGTTGAAAGAAGCATATGAAGTTGACAGACACATAAAGTGCTGTTCCACATAGACAAAACATTAATTATGCGTTCTTAAATGTTAAGTAACTAAATCTTGCCTTAACATGTTAATTCTCTTTAAATGGAACAGCAGCTTTAAGATTGCCAAATGACTAGTTAGATGACAGCAACAGTGCTCCATCTAGAGATACATACTATAGGCTAAATATTTTCTTTGACTGAATGTATTTCCGACATTAAGCCATGCAGTATTTATAAACTAGGTATTTTCCGACAGCTTACGAAATATTTTAGATTGCACCACTGTAAAAAAAATAAAAAAAAATCCCGCAGCTTCAACAGAGCAATATAAACAAATTAGGATGTCATTTAAACAATTCCCTGTGTGTGGCATAAAGACTAGAGTTTAGAACGCCTCATCATCTGTTTAAACAGAAACAGATGTTGGAGCAACACAGCCACAGAAGCAGTTCTTAAAAAGGAAGATTAAAACATCTGCCGCAAATTTAGTGTAGGACGAGAGCCAGAGGAGCAGCAGCTGCATCAGCTGGAGCTGCCAGTCAGTTATTAAAAAGCACGTGTTGGCCCGGGCACGGAACATGCTGTATCATTTGTCAGGGGATAATCATTTTTTCTGGCCAGTGTGACACCGCTTCTCTAACTTCCAGCTGCTTCCTGACATGTTGTCCATCTGCAAGAGGTCTGCTCTGATGTCACTAATTCTGTGATATACTTTAATAAAATTATGTCCTTGCATAGAAAGGATGGAGCTTGCATGGCTTCACTTTGTGGCAATGATAGCTTCGCTAAATGTAATTGTCAAGCAGCGTAATTGTTTGGTGGCTATTTGGTTTAGACATGTTCACTTCATGGATGCTGAGATCTGTCTCTGAGCGGCAGAGCCACCATGATCTGTTCAATTACCTGTTCTCGCCTCTTCACTTTCCCCTTTAATAGGCTGTCTGAACTAATCAATAACAATTGACAATTTAACAATAATATAAAAATAACTTGATAGGGAAGAATAATCATGTAGCGCCCAAGAACATGATGATTAAGGTAGGTCTCCACCATTGCATTCCTGGGAACTCAGATCTTTTTTTCTCCAGGTGAAGGTGCAGTCATTGTCCATGCATACTCCCCTTCCACTCAATGCCCACTTTCCTTTTTAAAATGTATTTATGTTTTTAAATATATTACCCCCTCAATCCCACAGGCATTTACTCTACTAGGCAAGGAATGGGGGAATACTGCAGCCCAAGGGTTTTTTAATTTACTTAAAACCCCTTTAACATCTGAAATGGGATGGGGAGAAAAACGTACAGAGGTCCATTTTCATTAATTATAATCCCCTATCTTCTTGATCTAAGAATTGTAGACGATTCATATAAGTTTTGAAAACCACATATTTACCGGGTCCTAATATATATATATGTGTGCTTTCAAATATTCTTGTTTTACTGTGTGCTTCACTCTGTGTATTCATAATGGTTTTAAAATATTATGCTTCAGATAATTAGAAAATTCAACATTACTGTGCTTTCTGCTTCTTTACTTTGCCAAGGTGGTAGGACATTCAGGAGAAATGTGCAGGGACAAGACCAGCTTTTTGAATAGCACACCGTAGGTGGCATTTTTTGTCTTCAGTGAAACACTCACTTTCTAATGTTAATTACAAATCATTTGCCATTCTCTGTCTTGGCCAGTTTGTGTTTTAATCTCCTTCAGTTCGACACCCCAGCAGGCTCCTTCGTTGTATTTTACTGTTTTCTTCCTATTAACCTGTGTTCATTTTTTTTTTTAAACTTAGTTCTGGCGTTATTTCTGTAATGCTCACCTCTACCCTTGTTTTGGAACAACAATTAAACTGATTTAAAAAGACTTGTAGAATTATGTCAGTACAAGTCTCCTGTGTGCCTCCTCATTCTGTCACACTGGAAGGTCACAAATGTCATGCATTTCCTTCCCACCCATGTCCAGAGTGTGGTTACATAAAGCTTGCTTGTAGTAATAACTATTAACACAAAATTAAATTCAGGCCATGAACGGCTGTATTTTAATGATGTAAAATGTTACCCTTTTTACCAGGCAAATAGATTAAACAGAAAATCCATCAAATCGTTAGAAAAGGTCATTAAGTACTTAAAAAACATGACTCTTTTACATACATCAACAGGGCTGGACTGGTCAAGCACACAATGCAAATTCGCAGCAGGACCGTTCTTGGAAGAACCTTCCATTCACCTATAAGTCCAGTTAGGCAGTTGATGTAATCCTTTAATGTACGACCGCATGGCGGGTAAACGGCTGATGTAAATCTGTAGGTGGCCACATGCCTTTGATTTACCTGTTGCTAGTCTTAAAGTGCCAGAAATGATTTTCAATCCCAGCCTGGATCTGTATCTCTGTACAGTAAAACCCAGGCAGTGTACATATCACGTTACAATAACATTTTTGAATACCAATGAGCAGTTCATAGTTAAAGGTGAACAGCAAATAAAAACAACAACTTTAAAGAAAGTTGGAAACAAAAATACTACAAGTATAAAATAACATTGACATGACAAAGATTGGCGTGGAGAGCAGAGCCGTAACTAGGGAGCTTGGCACCTGGGGTGGGGTCTCATGGCCTGCTCCTCCTCGCTGAAGTTGCATCTTCTGTTGGAAGCAGAAGGTGACTCAGGGTCATTGCCATCAGGAGGTTAAAGCGCCCCTCCCATCTTGAGGCACCGGGGGCAGCTGCATCTCTTGCCCCTTGGAAGATGCCTTATGACACAGACAGCAGAATATAATATTCACCAGGTCACCTTTTTATATGGAATGTGGAAGAGAGGCTTTAGTTTAGTAATATGGCGAATTGACCATTGGAATTAGCTAATAATGCTCAATGTACTTAGAATCCACTTGTTCAGGGTTATACTCTTAGAGACTGTGTTAAGAAATCCATAAATAATCAGAACTTACTACTATTATTGGTGCATATCTTGAAGTAATAGTCATATTTAAAAATATGTTTCATAATTAGACAGAATTAAACACAATTAACTTAAAAAACAACTTGGGAAATTACCCAACAGCCTCAGCTTTCTGGTGGCCGCTACGCCAAGGTACCTTAAGTTGGCAGCCCCTCTTGCCACGCAGGAGCCTCATTAATGGTGTCCAGAGAAGGCTTTACATTGCTTGAGTGTCTCTTTTGGGTTTAAATTCAAAGCAGTCCCGCTGATTCAGAAATCATTAACGTAGTGGCTGGCTAAGCAATATTTGGGCATGTAGTGTGACGGAATACCCAATATTTATGCCTTAGATTATTTTAAGCTAACCTATTGCCTAATAAATAACCAGCAGAAATGACCAAATCTTGGCTGGTTTAAGGAATCCAAAGGATGTCCACTAAACAGGTTGTTAATGTGGCAAAATTGGGTCAAAAGAGGTGACTGCACCACCATGGCGGTAAAATCTCCTCCTTATGAATGTTGTGCTTACAACAGAAAGGTATCACTGTAATAATGTGTTAATATTTCTCAGACGTAGCTTGCTACAGACCATGAGAGGTTAAAGTTGACGGGAAAGATGCTTACTGGTGTTTTTGTGCTTCCAGAAGCCAAATATTCCCGGAAACGCACATAACCAGGTTTTGAACTGCTGGTCTCAGCAGTGTGCTTTGGTTGTATGTTTCAGACAATTATAAACAAAGGAGTTTTCAATATGAAGTAACTCCAGCTTCTCTTCTCCTTCTTGTCCAAAAACACATTTTATGTATAGAACAATTATTTTCCTGAAATTGCATTCATTAAAAAAAAAAACCAGAAATGCTTGTTTTTAATTAGCAGTAAGCACACAATAGTGTTTTTTATAACCTCGGGTTATTCTCATATGTATCTGTGGGGCCATCAATGTTAAGAAGGGGCAGTCATGTTTAATTTTCTTTTTTTCAGGGGTCAAGGTAATCCAAGCAATGTCTAAATAAGAAACACTGCTTAATCACTCATTTACCTAGACAATTCCTTATGACAAGGTGGCCGCCAGGTGCGCTAGCTGTCTAGACGTACACTCGCATTCCCTGAGTGGGATGTGTTCAAAAGTACGTCTGACATTTCATGTGGAAAAAAATTGTTTAGAAGGTGTAGTTGAGCAATACTTTTTATGCGGCTTAATGTTTTATTGAAGGCTATTTATGTATCTGAAGAATGTGCTCTAGTCATGTATTTCTGCAGGGCGACACTGTAAGCTATATAAAACTATGGACCTTACCACAATGTACAGCAGAGACTGGTCATCATAGCATTTTCTGTCAGTTGCTAGCTGCTATGTTATTGACTGAGAAAGAAACACGTTTTATACTTTCTATAAACCCTACTATGCATCTACTTAGACATTTTTTGTGAACATGCAAAATATCAGCCCCAACAATGGACGTATAAGATCTGCACGCCGACAAAATGTATTTTAAGCACATTATACTTCTTTACTGCATAATGTACATACCCGCAATCATGTACAAATTAACATACAAAGAGATAAGGGTGCCAAAAAAGTAAGGTAGAATAATACCAAAAGTAGAGACCCGGGATTCTATTTGCTGTATGGGAAGGCAGCTTTATTTTGGGATATTTGCATCCATGCTTTTGATTTTTCGGTTGGCGATCTGACTTACGTGTGCCCTCTTGAAATCTTATTTTATCTTTCTAAAAAATGTAAAGCTTTTACTGTTAGAACTCACCTCAATTCCTGCACATCCGGAAAGGAATGGGCAAATAGGAACACTTTTGTTTTAGATGGTTTGATAAACTGGGCACAGGGTTTTATCAAGAATTTCCATATGATTTACCACCTATTGATAACTATTTAGGTAACTATGTGAGGCAATCTCACTTATACACATATTTATGATATTTATATGCACATTATAAGGACTTTTGGGTCTCTAGAACACCTTGATACTCTCATGCTCACCTTGTCATTCAGCATATACCGTACGTTGTTTTGTACAAGCAAATGACAGAGGTTTGGCATCCAAAGTTGCTGGTTTGCATAGAACCAATATTATATTTAACAAAATACATAAAATAATGACATTTAGAAGTGATAACAATCTACGCCAATGCATTGTTATCTTATCTGTAATAGAGACTGCTACAGGTCTACAATATCTCGACCTAGATGTTCCAAGTGGTACATTATGACACATTAGATTACTTTTCTTTTGTCAGGACTATAATCATGGATAACTCAAACTGTTGCAAGGTTATTTTGTTGATTTTAAAGGATTTTCCATAGAAAATATAGCAGTAAGTTTGTGGTGTTATAGCTCTCCAAGGAGCAAGAAAGGGAAATCCTCTTAACTTGATGAGTGAACTAAGCACTCTCAAATAGGAACTTTAAATCTATAACAGGATTTCCTGACCTTTATGGAACTCTGTAGTCGGTTACTGACTGCAAAACACAAATCTGGAACTACCTTGTATTTTATGGAATAAATGAAGACTTTGATCCTACAGAAGCCATAAAAATATACAAATAATTTCCAATCCAATTCCAAAAAAAGAAGACTCACAATCAGTACTGGACTAGAAGTAACAATTCAAGTGGTGACATAGAGCCTTGTTTTATATATTATAGTTTCTGGTATTCTGTCTTTTCACCTATCTGTCTTATTTAATGTAGGTCAGACAGAATGCATAAACCAAACTGGAGTGTGTTCGTTTTCATCAGAGAAAAGCTGCATCCTGCTAAAGTCTTCTTTAGAGGGATGAGAAGACAGCAAGCTTGGAGGTACATTTTTCAGGAACGGGGTAGACTATTGGAGTTGGCTGGGCATCACTATCATCTGCTGCTTACTTCACATGCAAATACAAGATCCAAAAGAGAGTCGAAATACTAATTAGGAATTAGAGGTGATTTCCTGCTGACTGATGTAGATAGACCAAGGGAGACTCTACTAAACGTACTCATAATTGTGAAAGCCAGGTTGATATGACAATATATTTCTACATTGTGGTGATCTTGCTCATGCTAGAGCAGAAAATATTACCGTACTCTGAGGATACACCTTGTACATCGCTAAAAGCAACTGCATGGTAAATGTGAGGGGGCTCCCTGGCAATTTATCTTGATTTTAGCCTATAAATGCTTCAAACCATGCCTGTGATTTTTCAGAGGAAGTACATAAACATATATTTTGCTTCTTGGAAGAAATCCAGAGGAAAGGCTACATTCCTTGTGCCAATAAGTATATTTCAAACAACCTTTGTGTCAACATCATCGTTAGGGAAAAATCATAGTTAACAAAAATGTCCTAATTGTCAACACGGCACTTTGACCTGTGTCAAGTTGAAAAAAATGAGCCTCATCATTCCTAAATACTTAAACAGGATGCTGTTTACAGATTTAGATGGATATATTGTCAAAAGCCATCATATTTTCATGCTTGTAGTGACTATTCCATCCCATACAGTTCTTTATTAGTAAGTAATTATAGTAAATACATTTAATTATGGTAAATTAAGTTGAAAGTTTCCCTTTAAATTAAGGACAGAGGTCTCTGAAAAACAAGCTGTCTACGCTGGCCCTACACACAGCTGAGGAAAATGTATAGGTGTAGGTGCTTCTGGCTCATCCCATACTGTCCACAACACGCCTATAGGGGTAGGAAATGCATAGAGTATGGTTATTGTCCAACTATGTCTGCCAACTATCGTTCTGGTATCCCCGTTCATTAATCGAATAAGAAGGTTGCATAGCCTCTGAGATGTGCACTGGTCATGTTCCCCAATATGCAACATTCCGCCAATGCAAAACATGAACAAAAAGTGACATATAGAGAGAAGCAGAAAAGGAACAGACATGTGGAAGGAAAATATTTTTTGGAAAGAAGTATATATTTTTTATCTTGACCGTTTTTTTAAGTAAATTGGTCTACTTGTTTTATTCTTATATTAATTATGGTACTTATTGATTTTACTCAATCAATTCCCCCTGTCCTTTTTAATCAATCATAGACATTACCATTACAATACGTTTATTAATATAGCCCCATCAGATTCCATAGCCCTGTTACAATGATTCTAAAATTAAGTTTTTAACTATACAATGCAATATCGCATACATAAATATGGCATGTCTTTCTAGCAGACTTACCAACTTTTGGGTTTGTTTTACAGGGTCCTCCAGCGTGTGCAATGTCCACCAAGTCCACTTACATAACAAGACTTTTTTTGCTGACATCACAGCAGGCTTTGCCCATGTTAGAGTATGCAGCAGAACAAAAGCTCACAATATTCTCAAATCATATTCACAAAAGGAACTATGTAAAACCTATAGAGGAGCAAGACATTTATATGTAATGTAAGTGTGTGTTACTTATAACCCCGTAATGCATATAGCTCCTGCTCCCTGCTAGCACTCCCTGCTTCAGTAGACTTCTCCAGAGCCCCTCTTGGTCAGCAGTCATAACCATAACTTCAGGTTCAAACCCAAGTATTCTTATTTTGTAAATATCCGGCCCCTTGGATTTATCTGTTGCATAATTAACTGCTGAATTCAAACATGCCTTGACAGGTTCACCAAGACAGCAATGTTACATTTTTAGCAGGGCAAAACTTTTACACATTGATTTGCCTTTTTTCTCGTCTTTATAGTATTTAAGCTACCCATGGTCATACAAGTCAAACTTCTGTATGTTTACTCATAGTTTTGAAGTTACCATGGCATATTCACATGTGAGTCAGCAAGGTCAACCTCTGTCTGTCCAAGATAACCCATGAAGAGAAGAGGTGGTGAGTCAAACAGAGCTCTTAATGGTAATTAGTACATTCTGCCCAGCTAGTAATAACAAAGTTTTATTGTTTTATGATTTTGGAAGGTGTCCAGGAATAGGTGACTTCAAGTATTGTTCTAAATAACTCGCAAATGAATTAGTCATACTCTCACCTGTTCAGACAGTTGTGTTATTTTACTGCAAAATATACACTTTTAAAGATGAATATGCTTGATTCATAATTTATGATATTGTTACATAATGTCTTCTAATGTTGTGGCTTCTAGCTGACAATCATTTTTCCATGGGTTCTACAATTCCTTTTTTCCTATAAAATAGTAAAGATCGAGGTGACCAGTTACCCTCTTTAGTAGTGCTGGTTAACATAATACATGTATGTATATGGCTTCAACTCATGCCGTCACAGGACACCATGGACAGTATAAACAATGGTAGTATTAGGTTTTTAGAGACCCTAAGCAGAAAAGCTTTATAAAAAGTAATTGTTATTTGTACAAAGATTAAGCAATTCACTCATTCACTTGTTGTCACGGACTGGGTCCAAGCTGGTGGCTGGAAGGACCCAGCGCGCCCGATGGTTGTGTGCAGGAGTCACGATGCAGCAGTGGAGTCTGGGGCAGGGCCTGGTTGCAGGGTGACCACACTCGCCCAGGCGTTGAGCACCTAGGTAAGTGCAGCCAAACACCAGCGCCCTGATATGGCAGCAGATGTAGTCCAGAACAACGAATCCTGCAGGAACCCTGGAGCAGGCATGAAGCATATCACATGAGTCACGTGCAGGATGCTGCAGGCTGGGAGAATGAAAGCTAAGCAAAGGGTTAATGTAGCAGACACAAAACACAGCAAGGGAAAGGGAGACCAGGCAAGAAACATGATATGAGATATACACGAGAAGTGGCTAGAAACATGACATGAATAGCGTAAAGTATAAACAGGCACAAGACAAGGAATAAACATAACCTGACAAGACATACATGGTACAGGGCACAACAAAGGACAGGGAAGAAGGCAAGGAACCCAGGGGAAGGAGTGAGGAGCCGGAACCCTCGGACGCTTCTCCTATAAGCAAGGATAGGACATATTAACAGGGACAAGGGGAGAGGAGAGAGGAACCGGAATCCTCAGATGATTCAAGGAAGAAGGGCAAAGGTACATAAAAGACACACAAACATGAATACAGAAACTAGCCTAGGACTACAAGATAACTATTGGAGATTTCGTCACATGATATGGCCATAGTATGCTTAGCCCACCACTACGCCAAAGTACTCCAATGACGGTGGGTCCTAACGCTAATCCCTGCAGACAAGATACAAAACAAACCACACATGTAAACCAAACACAGCACAGAGACATACCTTAGACTGCAGACTGTGACAAACAGAACACAGGTGGGGCACACCTAATAAAGGAAGCAGAGCTGAAGCAAAGAGCCGGAGCAGAAGCAAGGAATGGGAAATAGAACAAAGCAAAAGGAAATCCAGGAATGGATCAAAGCAAAGCAGAGAAACTAAAGCAAGACAGAAATGCAGCTCCGCAGCCAGGGCAGAACGTGACACTTGTTTCCTCAAAATTTCAGATACATGTATCTAACACGACCATAGGTCTACGACACAATCTGGTGGGGACTCTAAGCAGCTTGTTTGTGCTCCTTATGTAGCAACACCAGCCATGGTTTTAATTTATCACAAACACATAGATTAGATGGTCATTATCCGGTGTATTATTATTCTAATACCTTTGTTGGTGTAGAATAATACATGGTAAGTCTCTTACACAAACAACATGATTAGGTTGACTAGACCTATTTTTCATGTCCCCCCAAGATTTCATTGACCTTAACGGATGCCCATGTTTTCCCTTGCCATATCACTATTGAGAGAATAAAATGAAGTAAAATAATTGACAGCTTTGAGATTATTAACAGATAATTAAAAATTCACCTTTTCTTTCACAGACACTTTTGTGGTGAGTAGAACGTGTCTTGCAGGGGCCATCCAATTTCATGGATCACAAACCAGATTCAGTTGGTAGGACTTAATCGTACGATGATGCATGAATAGCCTTGTTAAAAAGGTCCTCTTGGACACATTGAGATGTTTCTTTTCCAATAATATTACAACTTACACGTGATTGACTCTGATGATTTAGACTTCGTTCCTATGTATTTGTGTGTGTTTGTGTGTGTACGTGTGTGTAAGTCATTAGAGAGTCATTTTAGTACGTTACTATGCATAACTATTTTATATATTATTAACCTACACTTTTTCATTTACTTGGCAACACTTTACCATTTGTTTTGCTACAGGTGTTACTTCACCTGCAGGAAAAATGCTTATTGCTGCATCCTGTTGTCCTTAACTATCCTTGTGTTACCGTTGCCGGCTCCATTTCTTTTCTTTCTCATTATATTGATCATTTATCTCTGTGTTTCTTCTTGCTGTCCCTCTTTCTTGTGTCATGTTCCCTGTGTGTTCTGCTTGCCAAGTTGCCTGATAACCTGATGTGCAAAATACAGGTAGAGAATCAGTTCTTCAGCTTGTTTTTGGATACTGTAGTAATTTGGATATGCTTTCCTGAATATATATATATAAAAAAGATGGGAGCTCAATGAGTGTTAGATGCATTAATTGGAGGGCACCAGTATCTTAATTCTGCTCCATCTGTTATAATGTTTCTTTAATGTTTCCACGTCATCTAATATTTTCAGACAACTATATTTGTCATGTATGTATGTTCTTGCTTTGTTATCGTAGATCAATCTACTAGACAAACACACTCCTTCCCATACTGCCCTTTGGCAAACAATAAACTGTTTCAGAGGGACCTTTTGATTCCTAAAAATCTCTAGCTTTTTATAGGTAAGGTAAGGAGTTTAGTAGATAAGCAGGACTTCATTAACATGACCATATAGAATCAGCCCAGTGTGGTCTTTCCGAAGGGAAGGTCACCCAAGATATCATGGTGACCTACAGGTCTTCTAATAAAGGAAGTTCATTAGAATAAAATTTAATAAAACAACATTATTGTATACAGCTGTCTTTTTAATATTTAAATTATTTTTTTTATGGGACTTTCTCTTTAAACACAAATAAAAATTGTATGTTAATATTGAATAAAACCCCCAAAAATATTAATGTAATACTAAGTCTAGAATAAACCATCTGGTGGGCAGCTGATGAAAATATCACTACGATTTTTTCTCCCTATTCAACAATTTTCAAGTAATCATCTTTTTAGCATCTTCTACCTGGTAGGAGAAACTCACGGTTAATCATTCTTATGCTTAGTAAATGAATGCTCGTTTGATCAGGGCCCTCATCGCCTATTGTTTGCAGTGTACAACTTGTTATGTCAGTGGTGTAGACTTTGATGGCTCTTTATAAATCAATAATAATACTAAATGTGAAAGCATCCATTTTAGTGAATCAATACAATTTGCTTGATAAGTTACTGATCTGCCCGCTTATATTAATTTAAATGTATAACCCACACTTTATAAGGGCTTCATTTGAATATATGATCTTTAACAACCTGCTAACCTTATGCGTGCAGTTAAGTATTTATATATTTGTTTTCTTTATACATGCTTGGTCTGTAATGATTGCCAGTCAGCAGCTTGTTTGATATCTGCAGATTTTTACATAAAAGGCTACTTTAATTACGCAGTGCAACATTTCACATCTCCTTAATAGTGTGGGAAGAAAAAAAAAGTCAATGTAGGAAAACATAACCTCTTTAAACTAATTAAGATGGTACATTTCCTAGACCCTGTGTGGTATTGGTACTTTCCGCACGGTCAATTCAAATCTCGTGGACACTTGTTTTTTAGTGTTTGTGTTGCCTTTGGTTATGCATGGATTTGGAAAAGCTAATGATGTCTCTGCTCGTTTCTTACCACATGTTTCTTCTATTACTTTAGGATCATTTGTCACGACGGCCTCGGCCGGGACTTTTCGCGTACTCATGGGTCTTGAGATCTTGGGAACTTGTCTTTCTCAGAAGCAAAAAGACACTTGTCTTAAGGGTTTTACTGTAAATGTGTAGGTAGAAAAGTGGGCTAGCATGGATCATTTCACACGATAGCACTTAAACGAGTTAACAGACCACTTAATCAGGAAATTGGCTTAACCAATCACCATAATAGGTTATCTGTATGAAGACATTACAGGACAGGAGATTTTTAATCAGTGACATAAAGTGACAGGGACTTCAAATGTTTAATTTTGTTTGGTGTTACCCTTTGTGTGACAAAAGTGACATAGTAAACCATTTGAGTTGGTTTATACCTGTGAATATATATTAGAACTTATGTGTTATGTATCAGGTGTTTCTATATATTTTGATATTGCAAATAAAATTGCATGACATACATAAATGTCAAAATATCTTGAAAAATCTTTTCTAAACACTGTGAGAAAATCAATATAGTGGAAGAATATATTTTTCATGTCTGCCGCTAGCAAACGTTCACAAAATTGCTCAATAACCAAGATTTAAACTGGAAATGGATCATTATTTTTCCATTATTATATTGTGTTTGCTGGCATTTAATGGGTTGGCTACATCCACAGATTTAATAAATACCCCTCTGACTTTGTGTAAAAGAAGCCTGTTCCAAATGATGTATGCTTTGATGTCTTCCAAACACAATGCTATTATTCTGTAATTTTAAAAATGTGTAGTTAGCCAAGTGTGAACTTCACACTTTCATTTAATGGTGCCAATAAAAGAAGTGGTTAGACAAAATAACTGTAGAACCCATCTTCACTTTGTTTAAGAACCCTAAAGCCTTTGCAATTCAAAATGAAATATGTGTTGATTATTCCCTGTGAATATTTAATTGAATAGTGTTGGATGATTCTATTAGAATAATTAGTATTGTTAGCTACATTGTGAAACAAATCAAGCAAAGGATTTCTATATTAAAGGGAAAAAAAACTACTCATACTCCAACACAGATTAAGACATATTCTAATATTTCGTAATGAGTACACAGTAAATGTATATTAGTTATGATAATGTGATCATATGATAATATTATTATTATATATATAATAATAATAATTATATATATATATATATATATGATAATATAATCATTTGACAACCACAGTATAGCAGAGAAAGTGCACTGATAGCTGTTATATCTGCACTGTTATTTACTTATTATACACTTTTTATAATTATACTATATACATATATCGGGTTATGTGCATAAAAAGGGGTAGGCATGAAAAGTGTGAAAAGTGGCCTTATCACTATAGCAACCAATTAAATGTTCATACTGACTGTCCAACCCCTGACCATTAGTGGTTAGACGCAATGTTTTCTATGGTCCATACTATAACATACTAGTGGTCATTGCAACGTAAACCTAAGCCCTAAGGGCATGAAAAGGTTGGACAGTTTTATGTATTTAATAATATATGACAGATACATTCAATGTATTTTCATAGGAGAAACGGCACATCAGTTCATAAACTGTAACACTTCTAATGGTATTTTGCAGGGTGAGCGATGCAGTGGATGTAATTTATTAGAATCAATTGATTTTTTTAATTAAAGTTTTCCAACATACAATACATGTGTATACAATCATGAGAGCAGACGTGTGGGAGTCATTTAGTGTTTAGACGTTTAGCTATACTTTCCATGTCTGCCCTGCAGGTACATGACAGGACACCTGATCCTCATCTTTATGCTTTGTAAAGAGCTAAAATGAATAGAACTTGAGAATGATTGCTGGGACTTGCACATCTTTTAGCAATCCTCTCTGTTCACAGAGTATTAAAAGCTGAAGATCTATACTCATAGGGACATGTTCATTCAACATGAGAAGGCAAAAGTACATGTATGTACAGTCATGTAGATGGAAATGTCTCATTTATAAAGAACATTTTTTTTAAAAAAAACATTTACGTGTGAAAGACTGCACCTTAAGGCAGTATTGAACTAGTAAAACCAGCCCTAGTGCTTTAAGGTCAATAGACAAAAATTACAGACATTGACACAACTACTCTACAGACTGTGGCTACATGTTAAGGTAGGTTGTAGATGCTGTTTGACACTGGACAACCAGGATTTGCCCATTGTATACCCGACTGTCAGCCTGGGCTCACGTTTAAGGTCATGTCATTAATTGCCCTTTACATATATGCACCTGTTTCTTTAAGCCTTTAAGATAACAACATATTGTTAGGAGACATGTGTCTTGGATGGTTCATGAAGGGACTAATAAGATACATGGGACCTTAAACAGGTGTTGAACAGCCCTCATGATTCCTAGTATCCCTGACACATCTAGTACAGTTTTCCTAGAAAGTAAAAGACACAAAACTTCTGTGTGCCTAGAGAAGAAAATACCCACTCTGATCATACAGGGGTTAGATACCAAAACATACCTACTTTATTGTAAAAGAAGAGTGGGTTGAAGAGCTCACACTCTAAAGATGATCATTTCAACTCAATCCTGACTGAATTCCAACACATATTTTTGATGCTGATTTCTGCTTATAGCCAAAATATTATAAAAAGCTTCTAGTGCAAAGTAAGTCCTTGTGCTTTAGGCACAGTTCCCCTACGATTAGTCTTAGTCTTGTTAACCCCTTGAATATATGTATTGCATGAAGGGCTGTGTAAATTGTTGGTGCTATATAAATAAAAGATAATAATAATAATAATAATAATAATAATAATAAAAGGGGGCTTATTATTCTTTAGTACGAACATTTGTATTTATTGTGTTACATGGATAGGTCCAGAAAAATGGAGTTAAAATGGAAACTAAAAGGCTAAGAAACTGTGGATAGATCCAACAGGACGGCAGCAGTAGGATAAGCATGTATTTGCTGCCATATTGCACAAGTGCACATGTGTTTGCAGCATTTGTCAAATTTGAAACTAATATGACAAATTTAATTTAGAAAAAGCATGACATATTTAGCTTGATTCAATAAGCTATGAAAAACCCTGGCAGAAAAAATAATGAACATATTCACTATTAAGCGATTTAACTCCTACTGTACATATTCAAGTATCAAGCACGAATCACTTAACCAGGCATACACATTTAGTGAACATAATCTTCAATTTAAAATTGACACTTGTCTAAGCAGATCATAGCAAATCCCTGGGCAGCCAAGTGAGGTCAAAGTAATTAAACAACTACGTCCAGTTAAGCTAAACTAGTTGTACAAATGTGTCTTGATCCCCTTGATACGAGTTGAAACTTATACGAGACAAACATACATTTATATTTTAAAACACTAATCACCATATGTGTGTATTATTATTAAATGTAAGTTAGTGGTGTCTGATGCCTGATGCTGGAATTGCAAATGGGAAAACTAAAAATTTAAACTGACATTACAAACATACATTAAAGTGCAAGGCTATTAAGTTAGCTTGTACCCCCTTTACATTGTCTCTTAGACCCTCTGCGCAACTGTTCATGTGGGCTTATCCTGCACCTTGCCATTAGGCCTTTGATGTGTTAAACTGGGTAGAACGAGCTTGTGTAGGACACAGCATGCCATGAAAATCTGGCTGGACTTCACAGGCCTTTAAAACGTAATTTCAAAACACGAAAGTCACACTTGATGACCATTCAGGTCATCATTTGTACATGATTGTACCTAGCTGAGGAGCAACACGAATATTCTAAACACAATTAACAAGAAGCCATCTCTCAGGCATTTCGTATGGAATTTGTGGAAGAGGAATGTATGAGTCAGGATGATTGGAACA